>NC_077230.1:389545327-389780327 GCF_027887165.1 Monodelphis domestica
TACTTTAACATATTCTGGTTCTTCTGCCTTATATAGAAATAAGTCTTTGCAGTAACCAGTGATTATCCTTTTATACATTAATGTTGCTGATAAACACTTTGCATTTGTATTGTTCTTTTAACTTTTTGGAAAACAATGTATATAATATTAACTTAGAGCTCTTGCTTTCCCCCATCATCCCCAATTCAGGAGGCAGCAGTATGTTGGGAAGCTCAAATTTGCCTCTTTGGAATGTGCTCCTGGATCAAAGAAGATAGTGGTGGCTACAGAAGAGAATGTGATTGCAGCATTGAACTCTCGAACGGGAGCTATATGTAAGTGACCTCATTAGGCTTTAAACACCCAGGGACTGAACTGCCAACACCTTATGCACTCTAGTCACTGGGTACTCAGTGCCAAGGACAAACTTTCCAGAAGATGCATCTCTCTAGCTAGACTTTGCTTTGGTTCCCCCCCCCCCCCCCCCCCCAGTTATGACATGTATAAGGGAAAGGGGGTTTGTTTTATTTATTTATTTTTGGTCAATTTCAAACATTATTCCTTGGTTACAAAAAGCATATTCTGTTCCTCCCTCCCTTCCCACTGCCTTTCCCGTAGCCAACGCGCAATTCCACCGGGTATTACATGTGTCCTTGACCAAAATCTATTTCCATGCTATTGATGTTTTCACTAGAATGCTCATTTAGGGTCTACATCCCCAATCATATCCCCCTTGACCCATGTAATCAAGCAGTTGTTTTTCTTCGGTGTTTTTACTCCCACAGTTTTTTCTCTGAATGTGGATAGTGTTCTTTTTCTTAGATCCCTCTGGGTTGTTCAGGATCACTGGCATTACCACTAATGGAGAAGTTCATTACATTCGATTGTACCAGCGTGTGTCCAGTCTCTGTGTACAATGTTCTCCTGGTTCTGCTCCTTTCGCTCTGCATCACTTCCTGGAGGTTGTTTCAGTTCCCATGGAATTCCTCCACTTTATTATTCCTTTGAGCACAATAGTATTCCATCACCAACATATTCCACAATTTGTTCAGCCATTCTCCAATTGAAGGGCATCAAGGGATTTATTTTTTGAAGGGTTGGAAGAGTGTGATCGCCAGGAATTTAATTAATTCCAAAGAGATTTATTTGCAATTTATTTACAAATTGTAGAAAGAGTAAAGTAAAATCAGAGAGAGGATAAGGTAAGATATCTAGCCTAAACACTAAGTAATTTCTTGCTGGCCCCTGGCTTAACCCGAGCAGGGAGAGTTGGTCCTAAGCTGGCCTTGGCAAAGCCGAGGATCTGGGGAAGTTTCTCAAGAGGATAGGTCTTTCCTGAGGCTGGCCTCTTCAGAGAAAAAACAGCAGTTAAGAGCCAGCTTTTCACTCACTATGTGTCAGTCCAGTCAGGAAATGGGTCTCAGATCCAGTCAAGCAGATCCTTCTGCCCTCTTCACTAGCCTCAATTTGAAAGCATGAAGATAGAATTCTTTCAGGAAGTTGTCACTCCCTTTTAAAGACATTTTCTCTTGCATCACTTCCTGTGTCTTCCCCTAATTTTGCGTCTACCAATCACAGTTGACACTCTGCTCTAGGACTGCCCAGAAGGGCAGTCAGTCGATTCTGATTCGTCACCCACTATTGAACACGTGAGTCACAGACTTCCCACTCAATGATTAAATGGGATGTTTACTTCAAATCTGTTCTCAGCCACTTCCTAGCTGTGTGAGCCTGGGCAAGTCACTTGACCCCCATTGCCTAGCCCTTACCACTCTTCTGCCTTGGAGCCAATACACAGTATTGACTCCAAGACGGAAGGTAAGGGTTTAAAAAAAAATGGGATGTTTACACTTTTGGGGATTAGATCTAAAAATGGGCAGATCTCCATACTCTAAGTAGGGTGTCCTAAAAATAGTCGGGGTTACAATTTAATCTTCACAATCAGGGGAGAGTTAAATTTAATCTTCACATATGTTTGAACAAATATTTAATATGCCATGCCTTTGGGGTTTGTTCCTGTGTGCATCAGACCTACCCCTTAGTCCTGAATGCCTTTAAACCAATATGCCATCCTTGTGTTTTTCAGTCTGCATTAAGAGACTACTTTCTCCTCTAGCTCATACCTTGATTTACTTAGGTATTGATTTTTCACATTAAACTTTAGAAAAGTGATTTCTAAAATGGCTTTCCCCATATTCCAGTAAGATTTGTTTATATAGACATTTTCATTTTGCAAATTTGGAACAATGCTTATCACCATATCAGCCTCTAATCTCATCCCATCCCTTTCCCTGACTTCATTTGAGACTACTCTATAAATAAAGTTCTCTTGTCTTGATGCTCTGTTCCACTCCTGAGAGCAATATTTTCCTTTCATGCTTTTTAGTGTGGCGCCATGTGGACAAGGGTACTCCAGAGGGAGCTATTGATGCCATGCTTCTTCATGGCCAAGGTAAGCAAAGATATTCGTTGTTTCCTAAAGGGTATTGTCTCCTTGTCTGTATACATTTGTTTTCTCTTTGGCATCAGTTTTAGTTGTATAGGATAGTAATGGCGATCCTTTTAGAGACCAAGTGCCCAAACTGCACCTTCATGCTTCATGTGAACTGCTTCCTCACCCCAGACAGGGGAGGGAGGAAGTGCTCCCATTGGGCTGCTGGGCAGAGTAGTGGGTGATGTCCTGAGGCATTGTGGAGAGGGGGAAGGGAGCAGCCTTCTCTATCATGCTTGTCATAGGTTCACCAACATGGGTATAGGAAAAAGGGCAAAGTACCCCCATAATAGTTGTTAGATTTTATAAATCAGAGAGTGCCCTCAAGTCTTTGGGAGGCTGCTAAACCACAACTGGGGCAAAGAGGTAATTCTGGTCTTTTCCTTGCCAGATGCACTTACTATATCCAATGGGGGCCGGATTCTGCGCTCCTGGGAGACCAACATTGGGGGTTTGAACTGGGAGATGTCCTTGGAGTCTGGCAGGTAGGAGAAGTATTGTTTCATCTTGGTTGAAATAAGGCTAGCCATGTCTGGTTGTAATTCATCAAATTACAGTTCTGATTGGACATTCCCATCAAGGTCTCGAATATTCCCCTAATGCTTGGAATTATTGAACTGTAGTTTTATTTATTAAGGATTTATTGAGTACCTTTTGTGTGTAGGGCTCTGTACTTGATACTCTTTTGTTTTTGCATAATATGCAAATGGACCTTTAATAATAATAACTGAAACTTAAGTAATACTTTAAGCTTTATAAATTCTTAATCTTCTTCAGCCCAATGAGGTAGCCTACATAACGCCTGTCTTTCCTATCTTATAAATGAGCAAGTGAGCTTGGAGACAAGAAAGGACTTACTTATCACAAAGCCAGGGTGTATCAGGGTTGGTCCTCACACCTGGCTCTTCATGCTCCAGATCCTGTGTCCTTCAATACATTGTGGTATTCAGAGATAGACTAGGTATACAAGGGACAAGTCAGCTACTTTTTTAGGATGCCACACTAAGAAACCACTTGAACTTTTGTAAGTATTTGCTTATAAGTATTACTATTTGGTTTGATTTTTGAGGCATTTGCATTAACTCCTACTTATCTTGGAAGGCAGGCTGATTTTGTTTTTTCTTTTTTTGTAAGGGGAAAATTGATAGCACAGAAGTTAAATGGTTTTCCTAGGATTACTGCTTACTTGTTGATTTTAGATAACAGCTTTTGGCTCCTGCTTTGTTAGTCTACTGAAACATCTTTACAGAGATGTTAGGTTGATAAAAAGAAGTGAGAAGAATAGGTTGTTAGAAAAATAGCCCTGGTGACAGCAGTACTGGCTTGCCTAGGAGTATTCTGTATATAGGAACTTGGGCTTGTCTTCTATCCATTGAGATTCTTGCTACTATGCTCTTAGAGATTTGGGGAGGGAGGGGAGGGCAAGGGAGGGAGATAGATAGTTTGCCCTCAGACTGATTCTCTGGACAAATCTCCCCTAATCATCCCTGTGTTCAGTTTTCAGATGGCCAGCCTGGTGGGCTTGCAGGATGTGGTAAAATATGTGGCCGTGCTGAAGAAGACCACACTCACTCTTCATTACCTTTCTAATGGACACCAAAAATGGGTGGAACAGCTTCCAAAGAGGTGGGGACTTGAATCTGACCTGCTGATGTTATAGATTCTTCTTCATAATTCTCCAAGACCTTTTCATTTCCCCACCAAGCAAGCTTCCAAGAGCATTTATTATTGGGCCATCTCTTGTTGGCATTTAATGCCTGACCTTGTTGAAGTCTAAGCTTCTGGGACTTGGCTGGACCTCAAGGTCACTTTGCAGGGAGAGAAGCCCATACCACATTTCTTCATGGACAATGAAAGCTCAGAGAAGGAGAAATAACTCACTTATGATTTGTCCATTGATAGATATGGTTCCCAGCATGCTTAGTCCACTGAACCCAGGGATCTATTTTATCAAAAGATTGGAACAGCTCAGTAATTGGATAGTCCAGAGTGGGTGTGTGGGAGGTCTGAGGTGAGATTTAAAGATCTTGGGTTGAAAAAGAGAAACTTGAAAAGAAAGGTGGAAGAAAGGGGAAGGTGGCCATAGGGATGTTGGGATCCCTGGAGCTTATCTCAGTGGCTCTTTGTGGTGGAGAGCATGATCTTAAGCCTGTTGTCTCATGCCCTTTCTTTCTTCTCTTAGTGAGAGTGTTCATTATCAGATGGTGTATTCATATGGCACTGGAGTAATGTGGGTCCTGGGAGTTGTTCCCAACAGTCATGTGAATATTGTGAAATTTCACGTGGAAGATGGTGAGATGGTTCAGCAGGTACATCTTAGTACTGGGTGTCAAGTGTGGTTGGGAGGAAATGGCAAAACTCTTTGCATCCTATAGAATGGGGCCTGGGGATATCATGAGGCTGGGCAGAGGAAAAGTGCTGTACCTGCCAGAGTAATGCTGTGAAAGCTGGGAAGAACTGGTCTTTGCCCTTGAGAAACATTCAAGCAGATATGAAGAAAGCTGGGACCAGAGGATAATGATAATAATCATCCATATTTACATACTGCTTTAGGATTCGTAAAGTGCTTTCTTCCCAGTAACTTTGTTAGGTAGTTAACTCAGTTCTCTTTTTTTTTTCTTTTAGTTTAGACCTCTGATTTCAATGGTGAGGGAACTGCTGGTGAAGAAACTTCCACAGCCAATGTAGATTGGTAGCTTCTCTGCAACTTGCTGTCTTTTTTTTTTTAACCCTTATTTTCTGTCCTAGTAACAACTCTAAGACAGAAGTATAAGAATTAGGCATACGGGGTTAAGTGACTTATCCAGGGTCACATAGCTAAGAAGTGTCTGAATACAGATTTGAACCCAGAACTTCTAATTTTCCAAGACTATTCGCAGAACAGATAGTAATTTATGTTGGTAGGAGTTTTTTTTTTTTCCACAAGAAATTTCAACCAATGAAATCCTAGGACTGGCCAAAAAAACAAACTGCATGGAGGATATTTGTGTTTTCATTCAGGACATGGCCAGGACTTTGGCCCATGGTCTAACAGACCCTTGTTCTGTCTTGTCTCCTAGGTCAGAGTTTCTGCGCCATGGCTTAAGAGCTTAAGTGGGATTTGTGCTGTGGTGGGCAAAGCTGTGTTGGTGTGCCCTGACCCAGGCACACGGTCCCTTTTCACTTTGGCCCTGGAGACAGAGGAAGAGATGAAAAGAACCCCACTGCAGGTGAAAGAAGTCTGAGCACTTGCTACTTTCTTATGCCCCTTGGACACCTGGCCTTTGGGGTTGTGGAGGGACAGATCTTTTCTAGGGCTCATAGAGAGTTGACTTATTGGTCTCACCAAGGCTGGCTTCTTTCTGCTCCCTGAGTTTGGAAGTATCCAAGGATGTTTATGCTTCTATCAGATTTTGCCATCCAGGGACTGTGGGTGAATGTTGCACCCTGCCTCTCCTTGGGCAGCCTGATTTAGATTAGGCTTCAACTCTCCTGAGTTGTTATTGGTTGGCTCAGAGGCCCCATGAGGGTGCAGGTGACATAAGCCTTGGAGACTGGTACCTTGTCTGCTACTGCTCTACTTCTCCCTCTTTCTCCCAGGCCCTTGAGCTAGAATTTGGCCAAGGTTTCCAGCCCTGGATCCTACCCACCCAGCCCAACCCTTCAGGTGCCTCCAGGTCACAGTTCTTTTTGCAGCTGGCCCCCAGCCATTTTGCTCTGCTGCAGCACCGCCCAGAAGGCCTAAGTATGCTCCGAAACTTCCCCCAGGTAAGAAGCATCATTATGTTTCCTAGGACTCATGGGGAATCAGCTCAAGGAACTAGATGCTTCGGGGACATTTTTCTTGAGGTTCAAAGTCAATGCTACCTCCTTGAGGTCAACCTGCACCTCATTTGGGAGATATTATCCTTGGAATTCTTCATCATTCCTCTTAGAAGAAGGAAATATTTTAGAACCTTTTGAGTCTGGAAGAAACTAATTAAATGATCCTTGCTGATCTAGGAGATCATAGGAATTGAGGAATAATCTCCAGAGCTAACCTCTCCAACACAGAGAGCTTTGCTTTGACCCTTTGCAGGCGTTAGAGCTGGAATTTGGGCCTCTAACTTTGGATTGAATTCCAGAGAGGTCTGGAACTTTCTCTAAACCCAGGCCTAATTGCCTTCTTGAAGGGAGGCACCATTCCATTCCATTTATTGGCTCATGTACAAATTATCATCATGTAAGAATTGACCCTGTCCTATTTCCCAGACTGCTCTAGTGAGCTTTGGTACCAGTGGGGAGAAGACTGTTGCTGCTGTGATGACCTGCCGTACTGAAACGGTGAGTGTATTCCCCATATAATGGGGAACTAGGGTGGTTTTCCTTCTATAAGATCGTAGTGTGAACTGCCTTTGGCCATGAAGGGCAGACCATGAATAATTACTAGGATGATGACATATGGGCCAAATAAGAGCAAATCGTTACTTCATTGAGAATGGAAGGGGAAATTAGCATTTATTTTTAATTATTTTTTGTTTTTTAAAAATCCTTACCACTGTCTGTCTTAGAATCAGCACTTAATATTGATTCCAAGGCAAAAGAGCAGTAATAGTTAGGCAGTGAGGATTAAGTGATTTGCCCAGGGTCACACAGTTTGGAAGTGTCTGAGGCCAAATTTGAACCCAGGATCTTGTGATTCCAAGCCTGGCATCCTTTCCACTGAGCTACTCTGAAACAAGCATTTATTACTTACTTACTATTTGCCAGTTATCTGCTAAGTGCTGTGTAATTAGAATGTATGTACCCTAAAATTACTATTCCCAGCACCCCACTCTCATGTTACATGCTAACGTGGGGAGGATATAAATTTTGTGTTGTCCTGCCTCTCATTCTCTTCTACTGGAATGTTTCTTTTAAATAGGCAAGGAGAGCTTAGTCATGTTGTCTTATTTTGTTAGATAATTACCTTTTTATTCCTTTACTTCTAGTGATTATTAGTAAACTTCATAAAATATAACAGTTGGAGTATTGGACATTAATTTAAATCCTACAGTGCTTTACAAAAATCTCATTTGAGCTGTATTACAGCCTTAGGAGGAAGGCACTGTTATTAATCTTCTGTTTTTTGTGTTTTTTTTTTTTAAACTATTGGGGAAATTGAGGTAGACTGGTTACATAGGCACATTAGGAATTGTTTCGACTTTATGGGTGGGAATGATGTGAAAATCCCAGGTTGGATGAAAAATAGGCTTGACCTTCAACTTAGTAATGAGAAGATTCAGGAGAGAAGTATTTGTTTTCATGGCTGGTATGTGATTATTTTGCTTTGTTGTTTCTTCCTTAGCAGAAAGGTGGGAGTGTTGAAGAAGCACCAGCAAAGACCCCTTCTGACAAGTCTAATTCACAGGTGAGGCAGGATCAGAACCTGCTCCAAGTTTGGGAAGCACTTTGGGTTGTGAAGGAAGAAAGTAGGGATTCCTGGCTCATGGGGCCCCCTGCTGGTGCCTATGTCTATGTCCACCTTCAAACCGGTTTTCTGGGGGAAAATGAAGAAAGTCATGTCTCTACGTTTGCTTTTGAGGGAGGCAATAACTTAGAAAATGTGAACTCTTAAATTTCCCCTACCTTCCTTTAAACATCAGTCTCTTCTGGGGTTTTGGCTAGCTGATAAAAATGAGCAGTCCCTGGGCTTTCACCAAGGGAAACATGTAATCCTGGCGAGAGCCCAGTGCTTTGAGCAGTTGTCCTTTGTGGACCTTCAACTGATGATCTCTCCTGATAGACCCTTTCACTGGCCTTGCCACCTCTGGCTCCATGATTTAACTTCCTCTCTAGTCCTATATAATACTGATTAAAATCTAAACCCCTAATTTGACCTTTTTGTTCGAGGTTGCTTTTACCTGAGGCCATACATTGGTCCCTATTCTCTTACAATCTTCTGACCTCTTTGGGTCTCTGTCATCGTCCTTTGACATTTGTCTCTTTAGGAAGCACTAGTCTGCACTAACCAAACTTATACCATTAACCTGTACTTGGCGGAGACTGGAAGGCGACTGCTGGACACCTCAATCACCTTCAGCCTGGAGCAGAATGGGACCCGGCCTGAGCAGGTGAGTGGAGTGAAGACCCTTCACTTAGATTCCCATTTCAGTGAGTATTTCTCTTAAGGAATATACCAAGATACCAGAGAAAGGATACATCAAACTCTCCTTGTTGGGTGAGGAATCTGTGGTTATGGTTTCTAATCTTGGCTTTGCTTTTGATTCATGTAAATTTAAGTGAATCAACTGCTCTGTGCCCTAGTTTCCCCATCAGTGAAATGGAGGAACTAATCTATTTTCTCTTTAATGGAATATATTGATAAAATGGATGAATGAAATATATTGTAAAAAAACATTGAGCTTAAAGGAAGGTTCCTGAACAATATAAGGAGGATATTGTGCTTCTTTTAAGAAATAGCACCCTTTTGGGGGCCTAGGCAGTACTTCTTGTTTTGGGATCCCATTTCTGGCATCTCCCTGGATTTTCACTTCTGGACATGTGCTGACAACTTCTCTCTCCTCACTCTTCAGTTGTATATCCAAGCCTTCCTGAAGAAGGATGACTCAGTGGGCTACCGTGCTCTGGTGCAAACAGATGACCACTTACTCCTCTTTCTTCAGCAGTTGGGTAAGTAGGGCAGCCCCCACCACCAATTCTCCAGGACTTGGTGTAATGACAGAAGGTGATCTAGCAGTCTTTAGTCCTGTCACCCTTTGCTTTTATCTCAATGTTAATAGAATCTTAGACTCTTTTATTCAATGTTAATAGAATCTTAGACTTCCTGTGCTGGAAGGGACCTCAGGGACCATTGAGTATAGCACCAATTTAGGTAGGAATTTCTTCTGGTATTTTCTTGAAGACTTCTGACAAGGAGCCCATTCTACTTCTTTATAGCTCTAATTGTGGGGAGACTTTTCCTTATAACAAGCCAAAATTCACTTCTTTGAAATTGCCCAAATCTAAAAACCCTCCAATCCTGCCCTTGGGGTCTAAGCACAGAACAAATTTGATTCCTCTTTCTCCCTCTTTCTTGTAATCACTCTTTTACCTGCCTATTTTCCTCTAAACTTTTTCTTCTTCAGGTCAAACATCCCCATTTTCTTAGCCTGATCCTTGGGCTCTGGTTCTCTCAGGAGAATTTGGGGAAGCCTAGAGAACTGGATAATTCCCTTGGTGTTGACACAAACCTACCCCTTGGAGCTCCTTGTTAGATCATTCTTTCTGGAACCTAGACCACAATGACTGTGAGGCCTGGAGCAAGAGAGTCTACTTAGTTATTGAGAGGAGAGTGGGCTATGACTTATTGACTTGGATCTTTCTTTAGCTGGAAAAATGCTGCTCTGGAGCCGAGAGGAATCACTGGCAGAAGTAGTGAGCTTGGAGATGGTAGACCTGCCCCTGACTGGGGCCCAGGCGGAGCTGGAAGGAGAGTTTGGCAAGAAGGCAGGTGAGGAGTATGTTGTCCTACTGGCACAGGAGGACATAGAGGAAAGGGTGGTTCTGGGAGCCACCAGATTTGAATGGGCATTTTTTCTTCTTTTCTCTGTTGGACTCTGAGGGAATCTGTCCTTTAGGTCAAGAGAGCCATCTCCCTGCTCCTGCAGCATTAATATCCTAGATCCAAAGCCAGACACCTCATTGTTCCTGGCTGAGGTGGCTTGGCTGTGGTCAGGTCTTCATTTCTCTGCCTTCTGCCTCATTCATTGGATGGGGAGGTGGTGGGGAGTACAGTTCAGCAGGCCTCCCACCCTACTCCCCACAGGACAAGGTGCCCAGAATCTAAGATACCCAAGGTGATGAACTCTTGCCTCCCTCTGAGGGCCCCAATTGTGTGGACCTCTGGAGCCATCCCTACTCTCACCCCTTGCAGTGTTTGGGGACCAAACTGCTTGACTCCAGTAAGGCCTGTCTCTGACCTTGCCCCTGCTCCCCTTCCCCCATCCTTGTACCTTAAGGGTTAATTCACCTTTGCTCTTTGTTTCCGCCGCCTGGATCCAGCCATTCAAGGTAAAGCCTGCTCTCTGCTACTCTCTTACCTTTTCCCTGCTCACATTGCTGGCTTTCTTTGATCGCTTTTCTTCATCTGGGATTTTTGTTGGGGAGGCCCAAACCCTGCCATTTCTGAGGGGACAGAATAGCCCACACTGCTTGCTGTGCTTAGGACTTGTCCCTTTGCCAACCACTCATATTTTCCCTGAACTAAGAGGGAAACGCTAGCACTAGCCATGTAGAGAAGGGCTGTAGGGTAGGTCCTCCATTCTAGAGTTGAGGACTTGCTGAAGGCCAGCCTGAGAGAGAACAGGGTACGTAGTGAGGGCATCAAGGGAAAGATGGGATCATCAAATAAAAGGGAATGGAGTCAGGAAGGGCTCAAAGTTTCATGGTGAGGGAAAGAATTCTGGGATAGCAGAAGCTTCCCAATGGCTGTGATGAATTGAAAATAAAATGGTGGAACTGTTAACCACATGGCTATGATCTGCTTGGCTGATCCTCTGTCCCCTCAAATTCCTGCCAGAGGCTGTTGGCATCAGACACTAGAGCTGCAGGTTGGGAAATGAATTGTGAGCTGGGAGCCTGGCGTGTGAATGACTTAAGCATCCCCAAAGGGACTCCCTATTCTGGTGGGACTGGCCTCCAGCCACATCACCCTTTCCTTGTCACCAGATGGCCTTCTGGGGATGTTCTTGAAGCGCCTTTCCTCCCAGCTCATCCTGCTGCAGGCCTGGACTGCCCATCTCTGGAAAATGTTTTATGATGCTCGGAAGCCTCGGAGTCAGATCAGGAATGAGATCAATATTGACAACCTAGCTAGGGATGAGTTCAACCTCCAGAAGATGGTGGTGATGGTGACAGCGTCAGGCAAGGTAAGAAGGAGGACAGGATTCCCAAGTGAGGCAGTGGGGGCAGAGAGCCATTCATCCAAGTTTTTAGTACTTGCTATGTACAGAGTACTGTGTCCTCTAGTAGTTGGGGAAGAGCAAAAGCAACTTTGCTAAAATACACTTCCTCCATGTTGGTGTGAAAAGTTGGGGCTGGGAGATCCTAAGAGACAAACTCAGATGCTAGCAACACAATATCACCATCTAGATCTGTGTCAAGGGAAGTGTTCTGGGAGGTGAGAAGGGGAAGGCTGTGACTGATCTGGGGGAATCTGGGTAGGGAGTCTGGAAGAGGGGGTATTTGGGTATTTGAGTGGGGCCTTGAAGGAGGGACAGAAATTCAGTTGGCAGAGATGGAGAGGGAGGAAAATGGAGAACAAGAATTGTCCTCCCACCAATTGTTAGCTGGGTGTCTGTGCTTCTCCTGCAGCTCTTTGGCATTGAGAGCAGTTCTGGCACCATCCTGTGGAAGCAGTACTTGCCGAATATCCAGCCGGACTCCTCCTTTAAGCTGATGGTGCAGAGAACCACTGCTCACTTTCCCCACCCCCCACAGTGCACTCTGCTCGTCAAGGACAAGGTGTGGCTTGTGACTGCCATTCCTGGGCTCCTGGGGGCCATCTCCCCTTGTACCCTGGGCCTTTGTCATGTGTGGGAAGATGTAAACTACGTAACCCAGGGGCAAAATTAAAATAAGTATAAGATATATGTAAGGCACTGGGACTATTTAACAGTGTATGAGGGCTCCAGAGCTGGGAGGGGCCTCAAGCCATAAAGACCAAACCTCTCACTTTACATATGAGGAAACCGAAGCCCAGATGGTAAAGCGACTGGTCTGAGATCACACAGCTAGTCAGTGGCCGAGTCAGCATTTGAACCCAGCTCCTTATGGCTTTGGCTTCTTACCATGCACCAGTTCTGTGATCCATGGCAAGTCACATTATAAAACTTCTGTGGTATGCCTTCCTAGCCTCTCTGCCTGGAGTAAATGACCTTTCTGAGGAGCTCATCAGAGAACGAACCACAGAGTGTTAGAATATAAAGGCCAGTGGGTGTTCTTTCTCCATTGATCTGTTTGGCCAAGACTCGTTATTTCATCAATGGTGGGAACTCCTGGTATGGAGCCCCCCTTCACAGATGCAAATCAGCCACTTTCTATAAGTTAGTCTTAAAGTTGTTGGGTCACACTCACAATTGTAGGTCAGAAGCCAGACTGAATTCAGGTATTCCTGATGAAGGCTGACACCCCTTCCTCCTGTCTCTACATTGCCTCATGTTCCTTTTTTAGGAGGAGGAGGAGTACCAGCATGATGAAAAGAACATTGTGTTCAATGCTAGAAGCCCTGGGGTCAAGTTTGGTCTCCACATTGGCTGTGTGACCTTGGGAGAAATGACCAGCCTCACTGAGCTTATTTTCTTATCTGTAAAATGGCAATAATAACTCAGAATTGTGGTGAAGAAAACGCTTTGTGACCCTCACTGAAATTATGAGCTTTTATTATGGGGAACAGGCCTGCCTCTCTCCCAAACACATATGCGCTGTGGGCACAGAAGGATGTGTTCCTTTTGTGGGGGTTGATGATCTATTATCTTTGCATATTGGGGGGAACAGAACTTAAAATTCTCGAGGGGTTGATTTTCTGAGGCTTCCTGGGGAGCAGGAGTGGACATTGGAAGCTATAGCTTCCCAGTTTGGTGGGTTTCTTTTCAAGCAGAATCTGACCAATTTGGTGGCCTGTTTTAGAAAACAGGAAGGAGTTCTCTGTATGTCTTCAACCCCATTTTTGGAAAGTGGAGCCAGGTGGCTCCGCCTGTGCTGAAGCGGCCCATCTTGCAAGCCTTGCTGCTGCCTATCATGGACCAGGACTATGCCAAAGCAATGCTGCTGATTGATGACGAGTACAAGGTACTTTGTAGCTCCTCCCACATGGCAGGACTGCTGGTCTGGGAGATCTGGTCTCTGTGTTGACCTTTGGTCCTTGCTTGTCCCAGGTTTCAGGAGTGCTCAGTTTCTCTATAAAACTAAATAAGGCACATTGCACCCTTTCTTAGGTAGAGTTTTGTTGTCATACATGTTGACAGAACTAAATATGGATCCTAAATTGATTGGAGTTGCTATTGTTACCCCTCTAAAATCTTGAAGCTTAGTCCCTGTTTTGTTGTAAGCTTATTTACCAGCAACAAAATAGGTGAAAGATGAAGTTCTGAATTATTTAGTTTGTTTTTTAGTAAGGTTTTTAGTAACTTTATAACAAAATTACTACAAAATTCTTCTCTTGCTTTAGCAACCTTCTTTGGTATATTAACTCTCTTACCTTCATTTTGTTGCTGTTTTTATCATCCTTATTACCGTAGGACTTTGTTTTATTCAAACTCAGCACACAAATTCAGGTTTATGCAATTGACAATTGGAAAAAAAAAAAGGCTGAAAAATACATAAAATTACACATTTTAATTATGCATTAAATCCATGAAATTTTCTCAAGTGGAGTAAAGTCTTGTGTTGGTTCACCCAATCATGCTCATTCTCGATCTAAGTCATTGTATTGTTTCGTGTCAAATACAAGCTCCCACATCAGTTTTTACCTGGAATTCTTGCTTCTAACAAATTGTGTCTAAGAGCAGTGCTTCTTTTTTTCACAAATGTTTTTTTAGTTTAGCTTTTTTTTTTTCCTTTCAAAATTTAAACTCTTACCTTCCCACTTAGAATCAATACTAAGTGTTGGTTTCAAGGCAGAGGAATGGTAAGAGATAGGGAATGGGGGTTAAGTGACTTGCCTAAGGTAAAATAACTAGGAAGAATCAGAGGCCCGATTTGAACCCAGGTCCTCTGGGCTCTAAACCTGGCTCTGTCCACAGAGCCATGTAGCTGCCCTGTTATTAAGTTATCAATAGTGGCTCCAGAGTATAAGAGTAGTAATGCTGGTGGCTCTGATAAGCCTAAGAAAATTCATAAAAAGTTGTTCATAAAAAGAGTATGTTCATGTTAGAAATATTTATTAAATAATGGGGTTGGGGTTCACTATTATACACGAAGGTATTGGTCACTTAAAATGAGGTTCTACTATATTAGTGTTATTAATTAGCTGTAATAGCTGTGTCTGTGACTTGGTTACATTGCACCACCTTACCTAAATATATTTTTCTGTACTTCATTTCATTCTTAGCAAATAAGGAGTCCTTGAAGGGAAGATGATCATGAACCCTTGGAAAATGGATCTTGAGATTACTGACCTTTTTCCTTCCCTTTTTGCTTTGGCTTTCTCCTATTCTATTTCACTCAGGTCACAGCTTTCCCAGCCAGTCGGAACGTCCTGCGTCAATTACAAGAAATAGCACCTTCCATCTTCTTCTATCTTGTAGATTCCGAACAGGGCCGGTTGGCTGGATTCAGGCTGCGCAAGGTAGGAAGAGGCTTTCTTCTTTGAAGAGAGACCCCTGTGTTTTCTCTTTTTGTTTGTTTGTCTGATATAGAATTTTTAAACCCAAATTGATATCAGACTAAGCTAAAATTTAAAGTCATTCTCAATAACTCCTTACTTTCTGCCCAGGGGAGCAATGTTTTTTTTTTTTCATTCTGCCTAGAAGTGGAATAAATAATGAGCCAGTTTTCATGTAGGAGGATGATACTGTCTCTCTTCCATGAGGAGGATGTAGGCCTTGAGGTGGTTTTTAAAAAATAATTATAAACTTAACAATTAATAGATGAAATAAAGACTGCTACTCTAAAAATTATATAATAGCAATTTACCAGAAAAAGATATGAACTCAAAAAAACGAATGACAGTAACAATTTATTTTTGCTGAACTTAAAATTAAGAGATTTGATTTCTGATACTTGCCCTGATCCTGTGCGAGTCTGTAGACAAGGCACTTAACCTTCAAGCCTCAGTTTCCTTTTTTGTAAAATGGCTAATTCTTAGACTACCTACCTCAGTGGCCATTCTTACAAAGTGCTTTTTAAACTAAAGCATTACATAATTATGCTATTTCTCATCCCTTTGTGTTGTTGGCCTTCTTTTTGTGTACTTGAAACATTTTGTTTTAGTGTAACCATAGTGTTGTTATGCTGTTCTAATGTTGCTTTCCCTCTGCATTACTTAATGTGTCTTTCCATGTTTCTTTTATTTTTTGTCATTTTAAACAAAGTAATACATTCTCCTACACTGTTTTTCCTCACAATGTATTTTATTATTTCCCAGTTGTTGGGTGAATAGGTTGTTAAAGTGTTGCTTTTACAAATAAAGTAGCTACAAGTATTTGTGTACAGATGGAACTTTCTTTCCTTTTTAATAATGTCTTTAGGAAAGAAGTAAACTAGTGGGGATCACTGGGTTATTTTATTTATTGGGTTATTTTTAGGGGTAGGCTTAGACTTGTCCTGGTCCTGCTATATTTTTTTTTTAACCCTTTCTGCCTTAGAATCAATACTAAGTCTAATTGATTCTAAGGCAGAAGAATGGTAAGGACTAGGTAATTAAATGAGATTAAGTGACTTGCCTAAGGTCATACAACTAGGAAGCATCTGAGGCCAAATTTGAACCCAGGTCCTCCCAACTCCAGAGCTGGCATTCTATCTACTATGCTACTTAGCTCTGCACCCAGTCCCCCCCACTGCTGTATTCTTTATCTTGTTCTCTTAAAAATTAAAAAAAAATATTGATATTCTTAACAAATATAGACAAAATAAGGAATAAATCTCAAAACTTTAAAATCCAAATAGATTTGATAGGAAAATTAGTATGATACAAATTCTAGCCAAGTCATTACAGTAATAAATTTGGGGTTCTTCTATAACCTTCTGTATGGTTTTATTCAGTATGTCTTTTTCTTATTTTGTTGAACTTATTATTTATGTTTATTTGTATTCTTCATATCTGTCATTTACTGTGTTTTATTCAGCCATTCCCTAATTGTTGGCCACTCTCTGTCTTCTCCTTCCTAGGCCATTTTGTGAATAGAAGTAGCAAACATTTATGTGCCTGTAAGTCAAGATGGGTTTTGTAGTTTGTAGTTCTAAAATATCAAAATTTACTGGTATACATGGGGAACAAATCCAAGGCTTGGCCTCATTAGTACAGAGCCAATAATCAGCCATCGGAGAAGAGTAATTGCTGGAGTAGAACTATAAAGCAGAGGTGTCTTTAAGGCCTACAGGGAACATCAGAACATCACAGCCCTTCCTGGAGTACTTGGGCCAGTAGTGAGCTGGGCAACTCAGGGACTGACTTGCTGGAAAAATTTGTAACTTTCAACATGATATTAAAAACAGTATTCTCTTTCAAGAGAAGCCCAAGGTTTTAGCAGTTAAATTGTTGGCACAGTGTAGGACACTCAAGTATTGTTGAAATTTAACAGAGATGTGGTAAATTGGACATAGGTGAGGTCAGATATGGCATGGTAAGACAGACAGGCTTGGGAAAGGCCTGGAGCAGATCTTCAGTTGCTGTGTAACTTAGGTTGGATGACCTGACTGTTTTGAACCATAAATGGGTGTCACAGTTCCCCTCTTTGTCATTTAGGGCCACTGTATGAATCAGATGAGCTCATGATAGAGATGAGATTTTTCACATGCCTTGCCCCTCTGTCCAGCAGCCAAATGTGAGCACTTCCTCCCTCTTCTGTCCAGGGTACTGCCGGGAGCTCACAGGTAGTTTGGGCATGCAATCTCAAAAAGGCTCACCAATGCTGTTATAGGGTTTTAATCAATTCCTTCCCCCCCCCCCCCCCCAACTTCTCCCTTCCTTATATTACTCCCCTCCCCATCACCCTCTTTCTTATTCCCCTTATGCTTCTCTATAGGGCAATATAGGATTCTATACCCCAATGAATCTGGCTGTTCTTCTTTCTCTGAGCCAATTCCAATGAGAATAAGGTTTAAGTATTACCCATCACCACCCTTACCTCCCTCCTCCACTGTAATGGTTTTTTTTTACTTTTTTTTACACATCCTACCTAAACAGCTTACTACTATACTCTGTCTATGTCTTCTAACTACTATGATAATGATAACAATTTTGAAGAGTTATAGATATCATCTTTCTATATAGGAATATAAACAATTTGACCTTATTAAAGCCCTTAAATTTTTTCTAATTCTCATTTACCTTTTTATGCTTTTCTTGAATTTTGTATTTGGACATCCAATTTTCTGTTTAAGTCTGGTCTTTTCTTTAGGAATGCTTAGAAATCTATTTTATTAAATGACCATACTTTCTCCTAAAAGAATGTAGTCATTTTTAATGGGTAAGTGATTCTTGGTTGTAAACCCCGTGCCTTCTAGAATATCATATTCAAGCCTCCTGGACCTTCAGTATGGATGGTCAGAGGGATGAGGCATGTGAAAAATGTCCTCAGGCAGGGTGGAGAGGGGAAACGGAACAAGTTCCTCCTGTACTCTGGGGCATTCATGCCACACCTTTGCCAACATGGCTCTATAAAGAAGTAGATGGGAAATAAGACCAGTGGGAAGGAGAATAATATAAGGGAAGGGGAAAGAGGGAGTGATTAAAAGCTATACACTGGTGTAGAGGGAAAGAGGGAAAGGAAAAGGGGCAGGATCAAAAGAGGAAATCAAGATGGAGGAAAATACACAAATTGTAATCATAATTGTGAATGGGATGAATGCACTCATAAAATGGAATCAGATAGCAGAGTGGATTAAAAACCAGATCCTACCATATATTGTTTACAAGAAACACATCTGAGGGAGGTAGACACACAGAGTTAAGGTAAGAGACTAGAGATGAATCTGTTTGGCTTCAGCTGAGACCAAAAAGCCAGGAATAGCAATCATGATCTTTGACAAAGCTAAAGCAAAAATAGATCTGATTAAAGGAGATAAGGACAGTAATTACAACTTGATATTAGGTCATATAGACAGTGAAGAAACACATGCATCAGATGGTATAGCCTCCAGATTTTAAAAGGAGAAACTAAAGGAACTTAAGGAGGAACTGGACAGTAAAACTATACTAGTGGGGGACCTCAACCTTCCCTTAGCAGAACTAGATAAATCTAACCAAAAAATAAATAAGGGAAGTGAATGAAATCTTAGAAAAGATAGAGTAAATAGATATCTGGAGAAAATTGAATAGAGATAAAAAGGAATAGCAATACATGGTACATATATAAAAATTAACCATGTACTGGGGCATAAAAACTTCACAACCAAATGCAGAAAAGTAGAAATAATAAATGCAACTTTTTCAGATCATAATACAATAAAAATTATAATAAGTGTTTATGGAAAGACCCAGTGACCCACAACAGATGAATATTGCATTGAGACAGAATGGAATAGTCAGTTATCTGTTTCCAGTTCCTTCTCAGTAGTATAACATATCCCATGAAAAGGTAGCTTTTGTGGTAGAGCATTGGACAAACCTAAGTTAAGGAGAGTTAACCTGACCTAAATTAAGTCAGGAAAACCCAAGTTCAAATCCTGCCCCAGACGCTTATTAGTTGTGTGAACCTGGGACAGTCATCTAACTTCTCTTTACCTTAGTTTCTTCAACTGTAAAATGGGGATAATAACACCTCTCTCCAAGGATTTTCTTTAGGATCAAATGAGAAAATTTCTGAAGTGCTTAGCACAATACCTGGCACAATGTAGGCAATCTATAAAAGCTTGTTTCTTCCCTTTCCTCCCAGATCCCACTACCTTATTCCCCTTTTTGGTAACACTCTTCTCCTGGGATATTTGGATGAGCTCTTTTGCCTTTATAGGAAGATTCTGAAATAAAACAATATAAATTGGGGGCAGCTAGATGGCTCAATGGATTGAAAGTCAGGCAGGAGGTCCTGGGTTCAGATGTGACCTCAAATACTTAATATTCATCTGCTTTGAACTGGTACACAGTATTGATTCTAAGATGGAAGGTAAAGGTTTAAAATAAAAGTTGTCATCCTTATATACTTAAAGCCTGTAATATAGAGTGTATAGATTTTATGGAGTCCTTTGAGCTCTGATTCTAAGACATGGCCTCAGGCTAAACCAAGAGTTCTGAACCTTGTTTGTGTCCTGAACAAGGACAGTTTGTCAGCTTAGTAAAACCTATGGACCCCTTCTCAAAGATTTTTTTTTTTAATAACCCTTACCTTCTGTCTTAGATTGGTTCTAAGGGAGAAGAGTGGCAAGGGCTAGGCAATGGGGGTTAAGTGACTTGTCCAGGGTCACACAGCTAGGAAGTGTCTGAGGCCAAATTTGAACCCGGGACCTCCCATCTCTGGGCCTGGCTCTTTAATCCACTGAGCCATCCAGCTGCCCCCAAAAGAATGTTTTTGAATGCATAAAATAAAATACAGAAGATTAGATAGGAAACCAATTATGTTGAAATACATATGTAATTTTTTCCACTCAGGTTCACAGATCTCAGGTTAAGAACCTCTGGTCTAAAGGAACGTAGGTTGTAATAGGCTTTCACTTGTGTTGGTAGCAGATAAGAGTGTCAGACTTGAAGTCAGAGACTTGGGTTTGAATCTTACTTCAAGCTCTTATAAGCAGGGTAATCTTTAGTAACTCAGTCAACCTTTCAGAGCCTCAGTTTCCTTCTCTATAAAATGGGAGTGATAATACTTTGTGTTACTTATCTGAGAGAATTGTATCAAAAACAAACTTTAAAGTATTATATAAATGTGCTATTCTTAATAATAATGATTCAGGAAATACTGGGAGTAAAAATACCAAAGAAAAACAACTGCTTGAATACATGGGTCGAAGGGATATGGTTGGGGATGTAGACTCTAAGTGAACATCATGGAAATAGGTTCTGATCAAGGACACAAGTAATACCCAATGAAATTGCGCATTGGCTGCAGGAAGGGTAGGTGGAGGGAGGGAGGGAGGGAAATAAAGTGAGTATTGTAACCAAAAAAAAATAAATAATGATGATTCGGTGAGAGTTATTTGGGGCATTCTTTGAATTGATTCCTGCTTTTCTTAGCACAAAGATAAGCCATAAGCCATGATGACTTCCACACTGGCCCTTCCTGTAAACTCTCTGAGAGGCACCAATTCTAGTTGTGGACCTTCTGAGAGTTAAAAACTAAACTCTCCTTTGTCTCTGCTTCAGGATTTGACAACAGAACTGAGCTGGGAGCTAACTATTCCACCAGAGGTACAGAGAATAGTGACGGTGAAAGGGAAACGGACCAGTGAGCATGTGCACTCCCAGGGCCGAGTGATGGGTGATCGAAGTGTGCTCTACAAGGTATTGTTGTTGGGGCAGATGATGTCTGGCCTATGCTAGGAAGAAGATGTTCTCACTCTTATGTCCTCTGAAGAGATTAAAGACACATAATAAGAGTATATGTTTCTGTATTTAGGTCCTTTTCTGATGCCTTCTGGAGGGATGGGGTGGTGGGAGATGGCTCTCAGGTGTGTTGGTAGAACATAAGCCATAGCAACTAACTACTCTCTGTGCAAGGGCCTGTGCTGTCTAAGGACCAGCCTAGCTAAGTTAGAGACACTGGTAACCAAAGAATGGGCCACCAAGAGACTTAATACTTTTGTCTACATAACTCATGAAGATTCTCAATTAAATACTTCAGGGTTGTGACCTGCCTTAGTAAATGGAGGGCTGGAGTACTCAGGAGAACCCTGAAGTAGTGTTGAGTTGGGTGGCAGCTTTTAGATAATCACAGACTGTAGAAGAGCAAGGACACCCAGAGTCAGGCACCAGGATTAAGACTGCACAAAAGTTGTTTACTTTGGTCATCTTTCATCCTTGCCATAAATAACTTGTTTATATCTACTGTCTATGATCATTGATGTTTATAGTGACATAAAGGCATTGCAAAATCCTATTCAAGGGCCATCTTAGATCAACAAAAGTGATCGGCATTTTCAGTAGTTTTAAGGTTGGCTTTATTTTGTTGTGATACTGATGATTTGTAGCAACTGTTTTTGATCCTGGACATCTCATTCCCATCTGCCTTTTACAGCAAAGAAATGGGAAGATCCTTCGGCTCACTCTGTCATCAAGATTGTTAGTCCCATAATGACCTGATATGAGCCATTTTTGTTTTCCTTTCCCCTCTAGAGCTTGAACCCCAATCTGCTGGCTGTGGTGACAGAGAGCACAGACCTGCACCATGAACGCACCTTTATTGGCATCTACCTCATTGATGGTGTCACAGGGCGTATCATTCATTCCTCAGTACAGAAGAAAGCCAAAGGACCTGTCCATCTTGTGCATTCAGAGAACTGGGTGGTGGTAAGGAATAACTAGCACATTGAGCATATCTGCATATATGGCTGAACATAGGGGTTAGAGATAGGACCTTTGGATATTGTATGTTGTGGAAGTGGGAGGCAAGCTTCCCTAGCTTTAGAGATGAGTTAGTGTCCCTCTTTCCCTGTAAAACTCCAATGATTCACTTATCTCAATGTTCTGGGGTTACCTCGAAGTCAAATTCCTCCTACCATGTACCCCAGACATCTGGCTATTATGCGGAGCTCTTCTCCATCTTTAAATTTAGTTTGCTAGATAAACTAGAAAGATAGTGTAGAGGACAGGGTAGTGGGAGCACTATGGTTTTTTCCCTATCTTCCCTGAGCTCTATGTTTTTAGCAGGGCACTATCATTTGGGTTAATTAGCAGTCTTGGAACAGGCTGTCATACCCATCAGATCACAAGCCATGTCTTCCTTTTCTTGCAGTACCAATATTGGAACACGAAGGCCCGCCGCAATGAGTTCACAGTGCTGGAGCTGTATGAAGGGACAGAGCAGTATAATGCCACAGCCTTTAGCTCCCTGGACCGTCCGCAGCTCCCCCAGGTTCTTCAGCAGTCATATATCTTCCCTTCATCCATCAGTGCCATGGAGGCCACCATCACAGAACGTGGCATCACAAGCCGCCATTTACTCAGTGAGTATCTCAGGAACTTGATTTCCTTTTAAGGGAAAAAAACAAAAGTCAGAGCAGAATATCCATTTCCTACAAAGTTCAATATAAGGCAGATAAATGAGGAGGTAGTGACAGGCAGCAGTAGTAGAAAGATCTCCCTGGTTTTGGGAGTCAGGGCATCTGGGTCAGGGTATTAGTTTTATTTTTTCTTCTGTTTCTTAATTTTCACCTCTCAAGAATGAGATATTACTACCTGAATGATTTTCCTTATAGGTTAGGCTCAAATGAAAGAGTGGGGTGTTATTATTTTTTAACTTTTTGTTTTGTTTTGTTTTTTTAAACTTAAATTTACTTTTAACATTCATTAAAAAGAGTTTCAATTCCCAATTCTCTCCTTCCCTTTAACCCTTCCCCCATCCATGAAGAATATGATTTCAGATATACATGTATGCAAAAACACATTTCCATATTAGCCATTTTACTAAAAAAGAAAAAAGTAAAAATAAAATGAATGAATGAAAAAAAAAGATGCTTCAGTTTGCACTCAGATTTGGTCAGTTTCCTCTCTTGAGGTTAATAACATTTTTCATGATGAGTTTTTGGAATTGTCTTGGATCATTTCACAGTTGACCATTGTTACAATATTGCTATTACCATGTATGACGTTTTCTTGGTTCTGCTCACTTCACTTTGCATCAGCTCATATAGGTCTTCCCCAGCTTTTCTGAGACCATCCCTTTTATCGTTTCTTTTAACACAATAGTATGGTTTCACAGTCATATACCATAACTTGTTCAGCTATTCTTCAGTTGATGGGCACTCCTTCTATTTCCAATTCTTTGCCACCACAAAAGGAGCTGCTGTAAATATTTATGTGCACATAGATCCTTTAAAAAAAAATCTCTAGGATACAGACCTAGCAGTGGTTGTTGGGTCAAAGATTATTCACAGTTTTATAGCCCTTTTGGCATAATTCCAAATTGTTCTTCAAATTGACTGGAGCACTTTACAACTGGTGGACTACTTTGTGAATTAAAAAGCATCAAGTAAATGTCAACTGCAGTTATTAGGGGAGGCTTTCTTTCATCAAAAAAAGAACCTTAGCCTAGCTTTGTGACCTGTGGAAGCTTGTCAACTCTCTTCACTTTTATTTAAAATGAAATAGTTTCTTTCTTGAATTTGAGTTTTCACCCAACTCATAGAGTTGACTCTTGATGAAACTGACATTGGCTCAACCCATCCTTGTAGGCTATGGAAATGTATAGGGCCTTTGACCTCGGCAAATAGAGTGATCACAAACCAAAGTCCATAGGGTTCATTTCTGATCCCATTTGAGGTTTTCTTGACAAAGATACTGGAGTGGTTTGCTATTTCCTTTTCCAGTTCAGTTTACAAATGGCAAACAGGGTTAAGTGACTTGCCCAGGGTTACCCAGCTAGTAAGTATCTGAAGGCCCAATATTCTATTCACTATAGTGCTTAGTTGCTCAACAGAGTTCTTATAACTATATTACAGAGCTGTCATGGGGGAAAAGGATTAGGTAGAAATTGTAGAAAGGTAAATTTTTGCTTCATTATGAAAAGTTTTTTTTTTTTTAACCATCAGAGTTGTCCAAAAAGTAGGATGGGCTCACTTTGGAGGTAGTGAGCTCCCTGTCACTTAATCTTTAAATGGAAGTCAAACGATCTCTTGTTTCTCAGTTTAATTTGCACTAAATTCCCTCTGAGGTCCTTTACAGTCCAAGATTATGTAATTCTAGCATTTGGGCCCAAAATGGTTTAAGATGGGTTGGCTTGCTAAATTTTGGACGTTGGGTTTGGGGAAGTGAAGTACATGTTGTTTTATTCTGTCCATGGGGAAGTGATGTGAATCACAATTCTTCAGCTGAAATCTTCATTGTTCATAAGATACATGCAGAAGAAGGGACCTAGGTTGTTCACAGTCATTGGTACATATATTCACCCTTAACCTGTGTGTCAGGGAGGTGTGCAGCCACGTGGCTGATGGGGGAGGGGTTCAGCTCTCAGTGGTGAATGGACAAAAAATTATCCTGTAGTTAGGGATCGTGGGGGGTGGGGCAGAAGAGACATACATCCAGGTGCTTGCTGGACTCTTCTGTTCAGTAGGATTTTTTTTTTAATTTTTTAAAAGCATTTCCCATTTTGGAAATTCAGTTGAACTCAAGAAAAATGTGTTAGACATCTTAGTCTCTTTTAAGTTTCTGTTATTGGGCTTACTGTTTTTCTGCAGTTAACATTACTCCTTGTTTATTAGGATTTCTTCTTCCTTGGACTAGTTTCTCAATAAAGTATGAGAGATTTCCATGGGGAAGCTTTGTAACTAGACCTAGGCTAGAACTATCAAAATACTCATTTCATTTGGATATTTTCTCTCTAGTTGGTCTACCCTCAGGAGCAATTCTGTCCCTCCCAAAGGCTTTGCTAGATCCTCGACGTCCTGAGATCCCAACAGAGCAAAGCAGGTGAGACCTCGAAACCCTTGGGATTCTTAGTGAGCCCTCACTGAATTTAGTATAAGTTTCTTACACACAGGTATGTCATCTATGGTCATTGAAACTGATCAGCTATAAAATTGCATTTACATGCTGTTTCTTGAATATCTTTTCACATTCGCCCCAAATCTCATCTCTCTGACTACAGGGAGAATAGAAATTCAAGACAGGGGGAAACAATAGGATGATGTGAATTTCAGGGAAAAAGCTTGAGTTGGGGAGTATTTCAGAGAGGAAAAAAGGGAAGGAACTAGGGATTGCCTTATGGGTGTAATAGTTTTTATCACTCCTATTTCTATAGGTTTATAAGGTGATTTTTCAATAATAGCCTTATGAGATAGGGAGTAAAAATATTATTATTCCCCTATTACAGCTGAGTAAACCATGGCTCAGAGAGATGAATGAACTTGCCCTAGGGCTCACACACAATAAGTATCAGTCATCATTTGAACATAGGTTTTTCTTCCTGTAAATCTAATGTTCTGTTGTATCATGCTGACTACCCCAGGGTGACTTGGGTAATATTTTCCTTACTTCAGATGATATAAACATTATTCCTCTAGCCAGCTGATGTTGGTTTTTATTTTTCTGCCCTTGTATAACATTTCCGAGGTTCCTGTCACTTTAACTTAATGCATCCATTTTTTTTCTTAAAGCTTGATTATCTGAAATGTCTCAGTGCAATGGAAAGAATACTAAATTTAGCATTAGGAGACCCAGGTTCAAATTCTGGCACACCCACTTAACTGTATGATCTTGGGCAAGTCACACCAATACTTTCAGAGTCAGTTTCTTCATCTATAAATGGGAATTAAAAAGTTCTGCCTATTTCAAAGGGCTATTTGAGGGAAGTTTGGAATAAATGTTAGGTGTGTGCTATAGAAATGTGAATTGTATGCCAGGAGTTGTGATGATGAGACATGATAGTGTAACCACCTCAGAGGGTAAGAACCAGAACTAACTGGGGAAGTAGAATGTTATAGTAGCAGAAGAGAACTCAGGTAATCTCTGGCAAAATTTGAGCAAGGAGAAATCAGCTTGCAGTTTCTTGGGTCTGTTTCTTTCTCTTTAAAATGAAGGGCTTGGCCAGCTGGCCTCTTGAGGTCCTTTCCAGCTCTTAATCTGTAATTCTCTAGTGTTGGGAGTGGGGTGAATTACACACAACCTTCATGGAAGAGATGGCCCCTGAACTGCTCCTTGAAGGAAGAGAAAGCTTTCTATGTGCAGAGAAGAAGAGAAAGTATGTTCCATGTTTAAAGGGTGGTCTATGAAAAAAGATACAGAGGTAGAAGGAGGGATGAGGTGTCAAATTGGGCAGGAGGTTTAAGGGAATAGTGTGAAGTAAGACTGAACAGGTAAGTTGCGGACAAATCATTGAAAGCTTTCAGTGCTAGAATGGGTCAGGAGTTTGTATTTTATTCCATAGGCAACGGGGTAGCCAAAAAAGGTTTCTGAGTAGAGGATGAATCTTTGGTCAAACTTTTATAGAAATAAGATTATATTAGTGGCCATGAGATTAAATTGGGAAGGGAAAGGGAAGAGACTTGGAGGTAGGGAGGTCAGTTTAAAAGCTATTAGGGCTTCAGAATCCTGGAAATGAGTGTCCCCTCTAAGTCATAGCTGTGGGAAGGGAGGGGAGGCAGTTGGATGTGAGAGCTTTTATAAAAGGAGGTGGAGGGGCAGCTAGTGGCTCAGTGGATTGAGAGCCAGCCCTAGAGACAGGAGGTCCTGGGTTCAAATGTGGCCTCAGACACTTCCTAGCTGTGTTACCCTGAGCCCCCAGTTGCCTAGTCCTTCCTTATTGCTCTGCTGCCTTGAAACTTGTATTTAGTATCAATTCTAAGACAGAAGGTAAAGGGTTAAAAAAATAAACGGGAATAGAATTGACAGGAATTTGGTTACTGAATGAGTGGAAGATGAGGGTTAGTGAAAAATTGTGCTTGAATTCTGAATCTGAATCGATGTATTCACTGTGAGAATCAGTAGTAGAGAGGTGGGAGGGGGCCAGATTTTAGGAGGGAAGTTTGTATTTAGAGGTTAAGTGGGACAGCCGGGGGGGGGGGGGGCTGTTTGGAAGGTGTTTGGACTTGGTGGAACTAGCACTTCAGAGGAAATCAAGACTGTAGGTTACTCTTGAATGCTTAATGCAAACTAGACAATTTAACTGTTCCATAGTCTTGGGAATTATTTGGATTTGGTGGAGGTTTTCAGTGTCATTCTGACTTTGATGCTTTACAGAGAGGAGAATTTGATTCCATATTCTCCAGATGTACAGATCCATGCAGAGAGGTTCATTAATTACAATCAGACTATCTCCCGAATGAGAGGCATCTACACTGCTCCTTCTGGCCTGGAGAGTACCTGTCTGGTGAGTACAAGCCTCTGTCTCTTTGGGAGGCATTCCTGCCCTTTCCCTTTTCACTCATCTGAGTCCCATCCCACTGAGTCCATGAAAATGGAACGATTTTTTTTCATTCTTCACCAGTTTTGGTTCTCTTTGCTTCTCCAGGTTGTGGCATATGGGCTAGATATTTACCAAACCCGTGTCTACCCATCCAAACAGTTTGATGTCTTGAAAGATGATTATGACTACGTGTTGATCAGCAGTGTCCTCTTTGGCTTGGTCTTTGCTACCATGATCACAAAGAGACTGGCCCAGGTGAAGCTTCTGAATCGTGCTTGGCGGTAAAGGAAGATGCATTATGTCCTCAGAGAGAACATTGAGGAGGGGTGCCATGGGCCAGGCCAGAAGCCACCTTTGTGATTTGACGGATTGGCTAGGAAGCATATTGGGAAATGCCTAGCAAGCTTATCTCAGCCAGGGGTCTATCCAAAGAGGGCATGGATTTCTATGACAAACTCTTAGGAGACACAACTTGGCATCTCACACTGGACTTAAAACTTATTGTACTGAAAATCTGGAAAAATATTGTGGATTTCCCCCTTACCCCACCTCTGACAAGCCCTAAACAGTGGTATTTCCCTCACCACCATTGTTTCCAAACTTTTTACTTTGTTTTGTTTTTTCTTCCAGATTTTACTCGTGGAACTGGGGTGGGTGGGTGGTAAATGGGTTTGGGGGAAAGAATGCTCTAAGGATTAACTTCCATTTTCTTAGAGTTAGCCTGGCTAGCATAGTGGATAGAGTACTGGACTTGCCAAATCACATCCACTCTTTGACACTTGCTAGCTTTGTGACCATGGGCAAGTCACTTAATGTTTCTGAGCCTCAATTTCCTATCTGTAAAATGGGGATGATAATACCTCTAATACCTACCTCACAGGGTTGTTGTGAGGCTTAAATGAGATAATATATGGAAAGTTCTTTACAAACTTTAGAGTGCTACATAAAAATCAATTTTTAATTATTACCAGCTTGATGCTTCCCCCTCAAGCTCTCTTGATTTTCTTCATCTTAAAAGTTCAACTCACATATTCTACATTCAATTTTAATGCAAAATATTAGCACTGTAAGTACATGGGGATGGTAGCTTGTAAAGGTTGTCTCAATGGGACCATCCTTGTCTTTTGTCTTCCCTCCTGGAGTCCAAACTGGGGAACCACTCATAGTATAAATGATTACTTAGCAAAGATTCCAAATTTTCTCTTATTTATTGTAGCCAATACAGTCTTTCTTTTGAAATGTCAGACACAAGTAGATACCAGCTCTTCTGAGCTACTGTATATCCTAAGTGACACTTTTTGAAGACTTCTGAACTGTCTGTTAGCTGTGATTTCAGAGAAGAAAGGATTCTACTCCTTTTAAAGCTATCAACAGATTTCTTCATCTCACCCAATGGATGCTTTAGTCAACTGGATGACAGGCACTTTGATCTGGTGTCCCAGGATTTGGGCTTTTGAATTTGGCTCTGCTGCTTATTGTTGTTAGCCATTTAACTTTTGGCAAGTTATGTTCCCTTCTCTGGGACATGGTATCTAAACAAAGAGAGATCCTTTCAACCCTAAATCTTGTTATCATAGGTGAGGAATGATGCATGTGTAGAGAATCCATTATTTATTTTTAGTCCTGGTTAATGAGCACTTGGGATAGCAGATAGTTGATTGAATTTCTCATTCCCCTTTTCCAGAGGTACTGCTCCCATCAGTACGGCTTCTGAAAAAAAGGGGGAGCTGTCACATTATGGAAACTGACTGACTTCCTGGACTCCTGTGTCCTCAGGAAGTTGACATTTCAGTCTAGGGAAAGGGTCCCAATAATTGTGCCCTACTACTACTGAGTTTGGGCTGATTTGTCTTTAGGCCAAATTTGCTAATTTTAGCCTTGTGGTGAAAGTGCTGGTACCCTGGACAGGTCTTTGAATAAAAGTGATTGCTTGCCTAGCCATGGTATGTGTCTTTTTTTGGTTGGTGAAGGTTCCATCTTACTCCTCAACTTCACAATGCATATAACAGAGAAGAAAAGAGGTTCCTCTAAGGAAGTGAAAACCAGTGTAAACTGAACCATGTAATTTGTAAGTAAAGGTTTTGTTTTCAAAGTTTGGAAGCATTGGGTTGGATTCTGTGCATAGGATGTTTACCTCCTCTTGTCAGAGAAGCAGATCTGATCAAACCATCATGGTTTGTTAAAAAAAAAAAAAGAATTTTCAGTGAGAGGATTAACACTCGGTTAGGAAAACAAGATAGATGTTTATCATCCTTGATCTAAGGTACATTATGTTCAAAGTGAGCTGGGTGAGAAATGTGCAGAGTTCGCTTGTGTACTAACTTGTATTTATTAGGGGAGTAGTAATAGGAACTCAAGGCCTAGGTGACATCTCAAGGAATTAAGATGTTATGTTCTTTTTTCTAGTGCATTAAAGTGGTCCACAAGACCCTCTAATTCTAGTGATAGGTTTAATATTTTGTAGCCCTCAGATTTGAAAATGATTATCTTGGAGCGAGACCATATGTTAGAATGATCCTTTTTAAAATCTACAGCAATCTGCCAAAATGGTACCTCTACTCTTCTTGACCACAAGGCCATCAATTTAAAGGCTTGTTCTTTGATGCTTAAAGAAGGACTAGTGGTTGTTGGTGACACACACAATCAGAATGCTTTTCACTCACTTTGTAATGTATTGATTTGGCTCTTTGTCACTGCCTATAGACTTAACTATTAGTTTCTCAAATTCACCTATAGCCAAATTATGATATTAAAATGACAAAATTAGAAAACAATTCACACCATAGTAGCAGGTTTGGAAATGTCATCCACACCATGAAGTTGGATATTTCCTGCTTTTCTAATTCTTTCATTCATATCATTTCAAATCATCTGGACTTTACCAAATAGTTGCTATTTGTGTGCTTCTTAGGGTCTATAAAAAGCTTTATTTATCTTCAGGACATTTTCCTTGATTTATATTTTTTCACAATTAGAAAGTCTTTTTTTCTAGGTAATCTAAAGCCTTTTTTGGTGCTAGTAGACAATCAGTTCTTGTTATAATATGTTCAAAGGTCTTCTGACATCTGCCAGCATTCCAGAAAGAGAGTTATTAGGGGCAGCTAGGTGGCTCAGTGGATAAAACACCAGAACGGGAGACTGAAGGACCTGGATTAAAATCTCAAGACACTTCCTAGCTGTGTGACCTTGGACAAGTCACTTAACCCTCCACTGCCTAGTCTTTATTGCTTTTTTGCCTTAGAACCAATACATAGTATTGATTCTAAGATAGGAAGAAGAGGTTAAAAAAAAAAGTGAAATAGATATCAGATCTGTTCTGACACATTATTTAGCTGTGTGACCCTAGAGAAGTTATTTATTGTCTCTGAGTCTCAATATTCTCATCTATAAAATTGGGAAATACTTCTATCACCCACCTCCCAGTGTTATTTTGAGGAAAAGCTCTACAAAATGTAAACTGCCATATTAATGTGAAAGGCTAAGTGGCTTTTCGTAACCATGTTTTTGGATGTGATGACAACCACATTTTTCAACTTTTAGTTTTTTTTGCTAATATGAAAGTGAATGCCCTGTTTTGGATGGCATGTAGTAGATGTCTTTAACTTTGATTTTTATTGTGTCTGTCAAGATTGATAAGAATTTGATGCATGCCACCATTTGCAAGTTAGTATTTAAATAAACCTCATTTGTTAAAATAACATAGAATACGTTCTTACCAATAAGTGATCTTTTGGCACTTAAAAAGCTGTGGTATACCCACCCAGCCCTCATATCTTATGACCAAGAAGAGAAATGTTGTGCCCTCTTTTCTGTGAAGATCTTAGGAACTTCTGTGCCTCCCAGACTGCCTCTTTCTTTGGCCTTTTACTTATTGCCAGGCGTTTGTGTTTTCACCAATACTAGCCCTTTAGCAAATGTTCTTTTTGAATTTCTGGGGCCAGACAATTTCATCTGGTTGTCACCTGGTGGTGAGCCTCTAAGAATTTAGCTAGCCTAATCCTCAGATAATTCATGCTCTGCTAGCTGGTGAGTGCATCTTTCTAACTTGACAGAGCCTGATGAAGCTTAAGCTGAGAACTTGGTGATGAATGGGCTTTGTTGGGAGTTGGTAGAACAAACTGAGCCTTAAAAGTACTTGATATTAAATCCAAATGTTTTTATAAACTTAAAATGATAGCACTCAATCTTTTCAAGTCCTTGACTCAATATACTTATCCTTAAATCATTTTTAATTCAGCAATGGCTAATGAGATATTGGGGTTGGGGAAGAGATTATTTCCTGTAACAGGATGGCCAAAGTGGGCCTTTTCTAAATTCTTCAGTTATTGTTCAGTCTATTTAAGTTAAAAAAAAAAAAAGGTTTAAAAAATGTACCTTTTGTCTTGGAATTGATAAGTATTGATTCTAAGGTAGAAACTGGGGTCAAGTGACTTGCCCAGGGTCACACAGCTAGGAAGTATCTGAGGCCAGGTCCCATTTAAATTAAAAGTGAATATTTGTACCCCTCTAGCTATAAATCTAGTGAAGTAATTGCCTGGTCCTTGGATATGCTCCTGCAGGATGTTCTTTACAAACTATCAGAAACTTGTGCTTTAGTTCACCTATAAACAAGATGTGGTAAAAACACACACACCTCCTTCAGAAGAATCTCTCCAGAAATGTGTAGATGAAGTTGGAATAGTGTATTTAAAGTGTACTTGAGGCCACATTCTTGGGACCAGAAAGGCTGGGTTTGAGTCTTGACTGCCACTTTTAAGCTTAATCTGTCAGTATTAAGCTCCTGCTGTGTGCCAGGCACTATGCTGAATGCTGGAGTATACAAAGAAAGGTAAAAGACAACATCTGTCCTTGAGCTCACAATCTAGTAAAGGACAAACAAGCTATATATAAGATAAATAGGAAATAATCAACAGAGGAGCAACACTAAAATCAAGAAGGTTCAGGAAGTGTTCCTGTAGAGGAGTGTCCAAGTGATAGCAAGAGAACTGGGAGAGAAGAGTGTATTAAGGAGAGGAAATGAACAGTGTAGAGAAGACAAGGAAGATGAGGACTGAGAAAAAGTCATTAGATTTGGCAATTAAGAAATCGCTGGTAACTTCATGAAGAGAGCAGTTTCAGTTAGATGATAAAGTTGGAAGCCAGACTGTAGAGAGTTTAGAGTGACGGGAAATGGAAGTGGAAGCACCTAGTGGGGATGGTTGGATGAAAGGTCTTTTGAGTATGGAGGAGGCATGAGCTTATTTGTAGGCAATAGGGAAGCAGCCAGTAAACAAGAAGAGATTGAAGATTAAGTGAGAATGGGGATGACAAGAGGCAGTCCATTGGAGAAGATGGGATGGAACGAGGTTACTTGTGTATGAAGAGGAGTTAGCTTTGGTAAAGGAGAAGGTCCACTTCACGTGAGTGAAGGGGTAAAGGAGATAGTGGTGGCATCTCTGGGTTATAGGAGGTTAGGAAGAGAAGAGGGAGCTCTTGGGGGTTTGGCTTCATTTTTTTCAGTAAAATATAAGGCAAGTTTCTCAGCTGAGAGGTTGGGGGGAAGAGAAGCCATGAGGGGTTTGAGGAGAAATGAAAAGATTTGGAAGAGCTGCTATGGTTAGCAGGATAGTAAGTTAATTAGGAAAGTACAAGAAGCTTGCCTAATAGCAGTGAGGGCCTAGTTGAGGTTAGGCAACAAACTGGTGGTACATCTAGTCACCAGGAAAGAGTGATGACCCAACAACCTAGAAAAGAGGGAATTCAGAAGAGTGGGGTCAACAGTGTCAAATTCTATAGGAAGGTCATGATGTCTGAGATAAGGCCATTAGATCTGGCAATTAAGATATCATTAGTAATTATGGAAAGAGCAATAGAATAGCACAGGCCCTGTCAACCTCATAATTGTGATGATGAAGTATGAAAATGGATGTAAAATCTTTACAAATGGCAAAATGGTAAAACCATTTACAAATGGTTTTGCGGTCTGTGTCAGATCAGTGTGAAGATAATGTTAAATCTCCAAGCATCAGTAGTTTTCACCAAATCCTTTTTATCCTTCCCTTTTTCCACTTCTGCCCAGGAGATGCCTTTTCAGGGCACAAACTTTAACCCTTTTAGTAAGATGTCTGGTGACTGAGATATCTCCTTTGAGCTGAGGCAAAACAAAAAGATGACTCAGTTTCTTTACATGAGCAGTCAGTTATTGCTCATGTTGAAAAGCTGGATCTATAAAGTAATTCTTAGGGCCATGTTTACTGTATCTTAAATACTATGATATACTTCCTGGAAGCACACGTGCTGTCTAAAACCTTGTGCTGGGGTGGTCCAGATACTCTCATGGATATCATCTTTAGATGTGGATACCCTCTCCTTGCAATGACTACAACCCATCTACACAACTCCTTTAGTTTGGGTGGCTATTTGGGATGGCTTGGCTGTCTCACCAAATTGTTTTTAAACTTGCTTATCTTCCATTTTTCTTTAAAAGGCAATACTGTGCCTATTTTTTACCATCCTCTGTATACTTTTGAATTTATATTCTCAACTAAGGTTATGGCAACTGTTGGTTGCCATATCTTTATATTGGGCAGGAATCCTAAATCTAGAGCTGGGAAGAACCTTTGGGTCCACCTATTCCAGTGCCTTCATATTACAGATAAGGAAACTGAAGCTGATAGATTAAATTGGGGAGTGCCAGAGATGGGATTTGAACTCAAGTCCTGTGACTTTTGGACTTAATGCTTTTTCTTTTACATAAGAATAAGACAGCTGTCAAAATCTTTTAGTCTCATTATAGAGCTTTATGTTGGTTAAATGTAGGTATAAAATTGTTGAGGGGCAGCATGAGGTAATGATAATTGATTAGTGCGGCAGGAAGGACTGGTTTCAAATCCTGCCACTGACACATTGGCTGTGTGATCATGGTCAACCTTTCTCTCAATGCGATTGGCAACTCTCTAAGACTAAGCTATAGACTGGCAACAGCAGAGGGTATGACAGTGAAATCATAAATCCAGCTCCTATCTTGATAAAATTATAATTGATGTTGGTTTCCTTTGCCATGTTTTGAATCGTTTAAATAGGTTGTTTTATATTTTGATTTTTGTTCTAACAAAGTTAATGTTTTAATAATTCAGACAAATCAGGAATGACTCCCCACATCAGTAACATTTCCTATCATAAAAGTCCATTTTTATTTGGAAGCGGTATAAAGATGAATAAGCATTTTGCCTTTAAAGTATTTATAAGGTATTTGCATGAATAACCACAACACAAATTTAAACCCAAAGAAGAGGTTCAAATAATGTGGTAGGAGAGATCCCAAGAGAGAGCTTTGATTCTTGGGCCTAGAAACCTTGCTTTCTCTCTGTCCCCTTTGCCCCCTTTTAACCCTTACCTTTCATCTTAGAATACTAAGTATTGATTCTAAGGCAGAAGAAAGGTAAGGGCTAGGCAATGGGGGTAAGTGACTTGCCCAGGGTCACTTCACTAGGAAGTGCCCAAGACCAGGTTTAAATGCAGGTCCTCCTGATTCCAGGCCTGGTGCTCTATCCACTGTGCTACCTCTATGTCATCTCTTAAAGGTGGACTAGGCTTTGAAGGTAAAACTCTATCTACCCCATGAGGCACTCTCTACCTGTGGATGGCAATTTAACATGAGAACTAGCCCTATTCCTTCCTCCCACCAAACAAAGACCAATTTCTTCTACATTTATTTTCCAGATCTCAAAGCTTTGAAGTTTGCTTTTTAAGTCAGTCAATTTACACTTTTAAAGAAAGTCTTAAGTCTAGGGCTTCCTTCCCTGGGGCAGGAAAGTCAGAAAGCTTTGAGATAATCTCAGACAACTGTTCAGTGATAAAATTCAAGGATTAGCTTGATTGAATTTCTTTTCTAAAGAAAATTTGCTCTCTCCTTACCAAAGTTCAGAATTGAGAGCTCTCTCTTTCAAGTTTTTCACACCTAGGGGAAAGAAACTGATTGAAGGAACAATGGCATTTTGAAATTTCTGGAGCTGGCTAATTCTGGAAGACTAGTGCTCTACTAGTTTAGCACATATTCCGGGGATACAATCCCCAAGTCCTACTAGCATGAGCAAGCTAGGTCTTCAGGCAGTAATTACTATCCCCATCCAGCTTTATTCCCAGCACTATCATCCCAGGAGGTCTTGGAGTTTTCTCAAATACTATCTGATTTGAGCACCAATCATTATCAGTTGACACCAATTAGCTATTCAGATTGAATTAGCTTTTAGAAATGGATATTTACTAAAGTGGCATGGTAACAATGACTGGTACAAAATGCTCTCCCCAAACCCTGGGCACGATTTCCTGAAAGTACACACAGAGTCCAGGGGAAAATAAACGAAGGATTAGAGTACATAAAGTGGTGGAGAGACATTCCCGGAAGTTCTTTTCTTCTCTCAGGCATGGTGTAGTTTGCACCTTACACTGTTCTAACATTGCCCGTCTTAAACATGTCCCATTTGTTCTCCTGATGTGGAAACTGCCATGTGTTGTTTCAAAGACACTGCCAGAATTTCCATGATGAATCCAAATCTTCCAGACCTTTTGAAGTTTGCAAGATTTCCTCCAGTCAAGGGTGGGGAATGAGAGAAAGGTTCTCCTTCCCCAAAACAATGACCTCTTCTGGAGCTTGGCTGAAATGGCTTTTCCCAATGAGCCGGCCAGGCACTGGCCTTGAATCCTGTGACTGAATCTCTTCAGCCAATCCTCAAACATTTCTTGTATGGCATCTTTTCATTCATTCAGTGTCTGGAAGTATTCTACTTCTTACCGAATTAACCTGAATTTTTCAGTTTCCTTAAATCTACTCCGTGACTTCTTTCACTCTGCCTTAGTCAGCTACAGGGAAAGTTATACTCCTGGAACTCACCGTTAAGCACAAGTATTCTTCCTGTACCATGACTTTCTATCATTCCTCCTAAATCTGTTTTCTCTTATCACAAATGCTAATCTTTCTAGTAACTTAGTGCTTTCTCACATTACCCTTGTTGCGACTTCATTTTCCTGCTTTCTCAATCTAGATTATAGTCAACCAATTCAATTCTATGTCCTCTCCTTGTGAATCTCTCAGTTCCTTGTCCTATAATTTTTAAAAAATATTGTCCTGTTATTTACTTCTCTTAGAATTGATACAAAATATCGATTCTAAGGCAGAAGAGCGGTAAGGGCTAGGTAGCTGGGGTAACTTGACCAAGGCCACATAGCTAGGAAATGTGAGGGAGATTTGAATCCAGGGCCTCCCATCTCCAGTCCTGGTGCTCTATCTTACCTTACCTAGCTGCCCCCTTGTCTTATCATTTAGCTCTTGCTAACTCCAGCCCTGGTTTACTCCCATTGTCTTCTTCTTCCTCTCCTACTCATATGCTGAACAGAGATGGAGAAAGTGATAGAGCCATAGTGATAGTGACTAAGCAAATGATAAATTCATGTTATCTAGTTTCAACTGGGTTCCTGGCTGCAAGGCAATCTTTTTTTTTTTCCCCTAAACCCTTACCTTCGGTCTTGGAGTCAATACTGTGTAGTATAGCAGAAAAGTGGTAAGGGCTAGGCAATACGGGTCAAGTGACTTGCCCAGGGTCATACAGCTAGGAAGTGTCTGAGGCCAGATTTGAACCTAGGACTTCCCGTCTCTAGGTCTCTAGGCCTGGCTCTCAATCCACTGAGCTACCCAGCTGCCCCCTTGCAAGGCAATCTTTTTATGCCAAACTGATCCTCTAACTTGCCACAAAAGATGTTTTCAGTCCTTTTTCTTTCCTCAAGCCTCCTGTTCTTGCTCTGCTCCTCACTCTTTCAACTAAGGACCTTGCTTCTTTACTGAGAAAACATGAGGCTATTCACTTAGAGCCCCCTTTCCCCCACCTTTCTCTTTATCACAAAATCCTTGACATCCTCCCTTAGACTCTCATCATTTCCCTTACTCTCTAAGTGACTTTATTCCTCTGAAAAGGTCAACTTCTCCATATATCCCTTGGTCTCCCCCCTCCCCCCAGTATTGATCTTTCCCTATTTATCCCCTGTTCCTTTCCTACTGCTTTCAAACATATCCAAGTCTCCCTCATTCTAAAAATAAACAAAAACTCCATTAAATTCTACTATCCCCTCAAATTATCTTCCTATATATCTTAGGGTTTGTCGGAGCCTACTTGAACCGACTCCTGAGAGCTGAAAAATTTTCAGTGTAACATTTTCATATAAGAAATCAATAATCACTACATATTGGGGTTTGATTTGCTTTGTTACTATCTAGACTTAAGAAAGTATTAATAATCTCTCACATCCAGCACCTTCTTTCAACTCAGTTGCCACTTTAGTTCAAACCTTCACTGCCTCTTAACTAGACCAACAGGCTCCTAAGTCATCTTTCTTTCTCAAGTCTAGCCAATTCTCCATATAGCTGTCGAAATAAATTTCCTTAAGCATAAATCTATGCCATTTTCCCATTCAATAAAAACTGGTGGCTTCCTATTGCCTTATAATTGAGTATAAACTACTGTTTCGTTTTTTAAAGTTAGGTCAAATAAAGAATTTATTTATTAAGCACCTATGTGCCAAGTACTGTGCTAAAAATTGGGGACTCAAAGAATGTCAAAGCTAGTCCCTGACCTCAAGTGGTTCATAATTTAATGGGGAAAATGACAAAACTATGTCCCAAAAAGATGTACATGATAAATTGGAGGTGACCTCAGAGAGAAGGCACTTGTATTAAATTAGATTGGGAACAGATTGTGTAGAAGGTGGGACTTTAGCTAACACTTGAAGCCAGGAATTAGAGGAGGGAGAACATTCCAAGAAAAAGAAAAAGGGATAGCCAAGGAAAATGTAGTCTGGGGAAGGAGTACCTTGTTGAGGTTGTGTAGGAAAGAACAGAAATAAGACTGGAAAACAGAAGTTCTGAAGGAATTTAAAAGCTAAACAAGAGAATGATCCTAGAGATAAGAGAACCAATGGAATTTATAGAATGTGTGTGTGTGCATGACAGACACATACCCAGACAGGCCTATACTTTTGGTAGCTGAATAGAGTCAAGATGGCAGGGAGACCAACTACAAAGCTCCTGCAATGCTCTAGCTGTGAAATGAGGAGGAGTCTCTACCACGATGGTGGCAGTGAGACCTCTTCAGAGGAAAGGGTTATATGTGATATGTTGAGAAGACAGAATTGACAAGACTTCATAACAGACTGGATATGAGGAGTAAGAGTAGGAGATGAAGAAGACACCTAGGTTGAAAGCCTTGACAGTGATAAATAAAATGATTTCATAGTTTCAGTCAGAACTTAAAACCAAGTCTCATGTCCTCAAGAGCCAATTCATCCAAAATAATCACTTCGTCTTTGGTAACTAGCCTACACTTAATATAACATCCATCTACATTAACATTACTTGCAGAAAACTACTTGACAGATGGTTTCCATGATTAGATGACTAAATTACATGAGAAGCATTGTCACATGAACATAGTGACCGTATATAGTTTTTACTTATTTATTCATAGGTAGAATCAGTTAACAGTGCTCCAACTTATGTTAGTGTCTCAACAACAGCTGCTTAATTAACAGGGAATAAATCTGAGTTTCTTAGGTTTACTTTCTTGCATGTTGGCTTTTGTTACTTCTTCCAGACTTTCATCAGCTGTCTATCCTTGTTGGCAGCCATCAGAGAAAAATTGAAGCAAAGAGAGTTCAACAAAAGAAGGTTTACATAAGTTGTTGACATCTTATCTGGCTAGTCTCAAACTCTGTTCTATTTCCATGTGACTGCAGGCAGTATCAGATTTAGCAATGAGCTAAAGGTCCTGTGGATGACTGTCTTTCCACATTAGAAATTAGTTTCTTTTAATTGCAAAGTTTAATTTATTTGATATTTAATATTGTTGGATGATAAATCATTAAAAATAAGTTCAGAGATTAGAAGAGGCAATTAAACTGATATTTTAAGTGGATGTTATTTAAACCCAAATGTAAATACCATAGATTCTATTATTTTATTCAGTTCATTCCTATGTTCTAATTACTTATACTTGTTGGTATCATTTGTTTTATTGTTTCCTAATGTTTTAATGGAGTCATCCACATCTATTAGCTCAACTCTAATTTTTAGGGAGTTTTTTCCATTTAATTTTTTTTTTTAAAACCCTTACCTTCCATCTTGGAGTTAATACTGTGTATTGGCTCCAAGGCAGAAGAGTGGTAAGGGTTAGGCAATGGGGGTCAAGTGACTTGCCCAGGGTCACAAAGCTAAGAAGTGTCTGAGGCCAGATTTGAACCTAGGACCTCCCGTCTCTAGGCCTGGCTCTCAATCCACTGAACTACCCAGCTGCCCCCTCCATTGAATTTTTGAAAATCCTTTTAACATTTTGCCAATTCTAGTTTTTAGGGAGTTGCTTTCTTTTTAAAGCCATAACTTCCATATTAGAATTAATATTGGTTTCAAGGCAGAATTATAAGGGCTAGGCAATGGGGGGGGGGGTTAACCAAGATCAGACACCTAGGAAGTATCAGAGGATAGATTTGAATTTAGGTCCTAGGCCTGGCTCTCAACCCACTGATTGCCCTCAGGGAGTTGTTTTCTTCAGTGAATTTTTGTTTATCTTTTACTAAGCTGTTGACTCATTTCTTTTCTCAGTTTTTCTTCTATCTCCCTTATTGATTTTTTATTTCTTTTTGAGCTCTTCCAGGAGTTGTTTTTGGGCCTGGCACCCTCTTGTACTTTCCTTTGAAGTTTCACGTATTTCCATTTTGGCACTGCTATTCTCTTGAGATTGTATTTTGACCTCCTCTGTTGTTAAAGTAATTTTCTAAGGTCAGTTTTTTTTTCTTTCCCTCATTTTTCCAGCCTATTTCATGACCGTGCCAATTGTTGAAGTTCAGCATTATTCCTGGGGTGGAGGGAATACTACTCTGAGCTTGTATTGTGGTCTAATGCAGTGCTTGGGCCTCCCTGGCTTTCTCTGGGTTCTACAGTGTGAACTGTGAGCAGGTGGCTTGGCTGCCTTTGGGTTCTGCAGTATGCACTTTGAGGGAGGGGTCTGGTTAGCTTGCTGTGGGAAGGGCTTGCAGCTATTTTGACCAGGTGCCATTTGTCCTGGATTAAGCTGGAGACCCTCTCCTCCTGCACCAATTCCCCTGGGTCCATGTTGGCAAATCTATGGCATACATGCTGGATCAAGCTGCTCCCTTCCTCATCTCCATGCACGACTGAGAGTATTTCTCAAGTCACCCACCCCTCTGACCAGCTCAATGGGAGCACTTCCTCCTCTGGTCCAGGTAAGGAGGTGTGTGTGGGCCTCACATGTGGCATGAGGATTGTAGCTTGGGCACTTGGTCTCTAAAAGGTTCACTATCACTGCCCTAGGTGCTTTCCCCTAATACTCCACAATGAGATAGGCCTTTCCTGCTGTCCTTCTAAATTGTCTTGGGGGTAGCACACTATTTTCACCTTGCCTTTTGTTGTTCTTGCTGCTCCAGGATTTGTTTTGTGATTTTTTTGGAGGTACATTTGGGTGAGCACAGAATATTCCTTCCTTACTCTACCATCTTAGCTCCTGGAAGCAGAAGTCTTGGTATCATTTGTAATAAACATTGTTAAATGACTAAAATATATATTACTAGCTTACTTGGCAGTTATGTATCTGTTTGAAGTCATTAAGAAATACATCCTCAATTTATAGAACTTGAGTCAAAGGACCTAAGTCCTAATTGCACCTCTAATGTTTACTATCTATATGACCTTGGGTCTCAGTTTCTTTATCTATAAAATGAGGATGTTATACTAGAAGACGTCTAGGGTCACTTTAGCTCAATAACTATCATCCTATGATAGATATCTATGTTTTCCTCAGAAATTTCTCTGAAGAGACAGCTCACTTCAAAACCAAAAACTCCAGGTTTTATACGGGAGACCGGATATACCTAAATCACTCACAGAAAGGTTAAGAGTGAAATAAGTTCTGTGAGATAGATGCTTCTTAGGAACATGCCACACAATAAGAAGGTACCTGTTCTTCAGCTGAACTCATTCAATTGATTCTTCTTTTTCTGTGCCTAAGTTGTATGGATGGTCAAGGTAATCAGGCATTAAGATCTAGTTTGGTGCCAGAAGTCTCCTATTAATAATACTCTAAATAAAGTGAAATCGAGTCCAGTCAATGCTGACCATCTAGAAATGGATGCTGGCTTCGAATATAACAAAGTCATGGTAACTCTCTTGAAGCTAAGAATTTCCTTAAACTTCAAGCTTTCCCTGACATATTCCAAATGTGGGTAGATGGTCCTTATCTATTAGTCTGCCAAACACTTATCCTTTCATAGGTTGGCTCCCTCAAATATCTCTTTTGAGTATAATGTAATGGCCACTTGTTATACACTGTCCAACACACCAGGGAACACCACATTTTCAATTGTCATCATTCTTGCAAGAGTTTCTATCAATGTCTAGGTAGAAGAGACTGTAGGCAAATGATGATGACTTTAGGTTTAGGGAACTTTGATGATTTCTGTTCTCAGCCTTATTTCCTGGAAGTGGCCCCATAATTGGTAGTTTCTGTCAAAACAATTTAGTATTTGCCTGGTTCACAGCAGACACTTAATCCATTCACTTTGACTTGCCTTGCCTCTCAGTTACATCCAGCATGACTGCCCATCCAGACCACACCTTCAGTATTAGAAAGATCTACTTTGTTGGCTGTACCCTGTTCTTTGCTCTTTTTCCCCATAGAAATTTTACATTTTTTTTGTATTTGCTCATTTTCCCAACCTTTTTTGCCTGTGGACTGGGAATTCTGAAAGTTGCTTGCTGCTTCTGTCTCCTCTACTGGCTTGCAGGGTTCAGTACTGTGAGCTATTTTGCCCTGTGTGGCTAGGTCTTCGATGTAGCCTTAGAGGCCTGAAAAGGCCCAGAGATATGGACTTCTGGACCTCACTACAGACCAGTGCCAGGGCCTGGGACTTCAAGGGATGGGTCTGAGGTGTCCTTTTGTTGCATCCTAGGATCCCGAAGTTGGCTTATGCCCAGGTTCAGAATCTGGCACAGTAGGTGGGGTGGGGTGGTTAGCCAGCACTCTTTTGTGTGCAGTCTTGCTTCTAGTTCATCCTTATCCTGTGAAAATTAACTCCCTTTGCCTACCTTTCAAACTGTGTTCAGGGGGTAGCTGGGTAGCTCAGTGGATTGAGAGCTAGGCCTAGAGACGGGAGGTCCTAGGTTCAAATCTGGCCTCAAGACACTTCCCAGTTGTGTGACCCTGGGCAAGTCACTTGACCCCCATTGCCTAGCCCTTACCACTCTTCTGCCTTGGAGCCAATACACAGTATTGACTCCAAGATGGAAGGTAAGGGTTAAAAAAAAACAAACAAACAAAAAAACTTTTCGGTGGGAGAGCCCCCTCCCTCCATCCTGCTTTGACTCTTGTTATTTTGAGATACCTTCTAAAGATCAGTTTGGAAAGATTGTTAAAGTGGTTTTTGCTGTTGCTGCTACTAAGCTGTCATCTTGGTTCCTAGAAATGCTAGCTATAGAAATAAGAGAAGAAGAAATTACAGGAATTAGAATAGGCAATGAGGCGCTAAAGCTATCATTCTTTGGTATATTTAGAGAATTCTAGAGATTCAACCAAAAAAACTAATAAAAACAATTTAAAACTTCAGCAAAGCTGCAGGATATAGAAATTAACTCATATAAATCATTAGTGTTTCTCTATCCTACCAATAAAGCCCAACAGCAAGAGATAGAAAGAGAAATCCCACTTAAAGTAACTATAGACAATATAAAACATCTACCTGCCAAGACAAACCCAGGAACTATATGATCATAACTATAAAGTGCTTTTCACACAAAGCCAGATCTAAACAATTGGAAAAACATTAATTACTCAAAGGTACATTGAGCCAATATAATAAAAATGACAATTCTACTCAAAGAAATTTATATATTTAGTACCATACCAATCAAATAACTCCAAAATTATATCACAGAGCTAGAAAAAAATAACAACAGAATTCATCTTGATGAATAAAAAGCCTAACATATCAAGGAAATTAATGGAGAAAATAATGCCAGAAGGTGGCTTAGCTGTATTAGATCTCAAACTATATTATAAAGGGGCAACCTTCAAAAGAATCTGTTACTGGTTAAGAAACAGAGTGGTGGACCAATGGAATGGATTAGGTATTCAACATGCAGTGGTAAATAACCATAGTAACCAGAGATTAAAGGTAGGAGAAAAGAACCTACTTGTACAAAAATATTTATAGCAGGTTTTTTTTTTTGTGATGGCAAAGAACTGGAATGGAAGGGATGTCTATCAATTGCGGAATGGCTAAACAAGCCAAGCTATATAATTGTAATGGAATTCTATTGTGCCATGAAAAATGACAAACAAGGTGAATACAAAAAAGTCCTGGAAAGGTTTATATGAAGTGATGCAAAGTGAAGTGAGCAGAACCACAATAATGTACACGGTAAAAATCGTTTATGATAATCAGCTGTGAATGACTTAATATTATCAACAAGGCAAGGATCCAGGACAACTCCGAGGGACTCATGATGAAAAAAGATAGCTGCCATCACAGAAGGAACAGCTAGAGTTCCTAAATGAATGCAGACTGAAGCACACCATTCTTTTTCTTTATGAGTTTTTTTCTAGTGTAAACAATATGTGTCATTTCACAACATGACAAACATAGAAATATGTATTGCATGATAACATATGCACAACCTATATTACATTCCCTGCCTTCTTGGGGGAGGGGTGAGAGGGAGTAAGAGAATATGGATTGTAAAATGTCAGAAAATTATCATTCAAATTGTTTCAAGATATAATCTGGGGGCAAAAAACCTGTTTTCCAGTACTATTCCATCATTTCCCACTTTCCTTTCCCCCTGCCCTAATCTTGCCAATTTGATGAGTGTAAAGTGGTACTTTAGAGTTGTTTTAATTTGCATTTCCCTCATTATTAGTGATTTCAAGTATTTTTTTCATATAGCTATTGATAGCTTGGGTTTCTTTCTATGAAAACTTCCTATTAATATAGATAATCTTTGACCATTTGACCTTTTCTATTAACTGGGAAATGTCTCTTGTTCTTATAAATTTGAATTGATTCCCTATATTGCTTAGAAATGAGATCTTTATCAGAGAAATTTCCTACAAAGATTTTTCAAAGATTTCCTAGAATTTCCCATTTTCTCCCAATTTTAGTTGCATTGGTTTTGTCAATACATTTTAAATTTTATATACTCAAAACTGTCTAACCTATTTTTGTGGAAGACACCATCCTTCTAATCACTCAGATATAAAACTTAAGTTATTCCAACTATCCATTGTCTCTCATATCATCAATTCTATCTTCACCATATATCTTGCATCTGTCTTCTTCTCTCTAACACAGACATTACCTTAGTTGTGGTTTTTACTATTTCTAGCTAGAAATATTATAACCACCTCCTCCTGCCTCTAGCCTTATCTTTCTCTAAATTCACCACTAGCCAGTTGTCAGTTATTACTAAAATGCAAGTCTGATACTGTCATCCCCTTGCTGTGGAAACTCCAGTTGTCCCCCTTTATCTCTCAGATTAAATGAAATTCTTGTTTGACCTTTAAAACTTGTCATAATTGGGCTCCAAACTGTTTAGCCTCTGTACTTACTCTCTTCAAAGGCTTATCTTCCAGTCAAACTGTTTTGAGTGAAGTTTCCTTTAAGTGACATTCCATTTCTCCCTACAGATTTTTGGACAAGCTGTCCACTAGGGAGTGCACTCCCTTCATACTTTTACCTCTTAAGAGTCCTTAGCAACCTGTCTTTTGCCTCTTGTATTCCCTGAGCTTGATTATTAGCAACCCAGGAGGCTTAATTAGTAACAACTGACACAGTAGGCTTAACATTTTTTTTAACTTTTACTTTCTTAGTATACTGTGTGTTGGTTCCAAGGCATATGAAAGGGGATGATTTGCTCAGGGTCACACTGCTAGGAAGTGTCTGAGGCTACATTTGAACTCAGGACCTCATGCCTCTAGGCTTGGCTTTCAGTTCACTGACTGACCCCTGCATAGTAGCCTTTTAATAAATGCTTATTGAGTTAATGGCTAAAAGTTCAATTCAGGCATTCCTCTCTAAATGACCTTTCTTGATCACCTTATTTGCTATCCTCTCCCAAGGCAATACTCTGTATGTACTTTTATCTGTGTTCATATTGATTCCTTTAATAAAATATAAATTCCTTGAGGCTACTTTTTTTAACCTTTGTAGCCCAGCACTTATCTCACCCCCCCACCCCCCAAATTGGTTCGGCTTTTACTCCAGCTTCTTCCTCTTCACAGGAAACCTCACATATTGGCCACAGCAGTCTCCAACACCTGGCAGTTTGGGATTACAAATTATTGTTAAACCTGACAGCTCCCTATACTTTTTATCTCTGTGGAAACATAAGAGTCTTGTGTTTCCAAAGCCCACCAAGCAGGCAGAAGATTTCAAGGAGAGAAGAAAGGAAAGATAATGCGCAGCTCTCTTGGCTTCTCTCAGTTTTGTTCTGAGGATGCACGTAGAGATGAAACTGAGCAGAAGCATCTAGAGAGGCTTTTCCTTTTTAATTTGATGCTGGTACCTTCTCTCTGTTGATGACCTCCAGTTTATCCAGTATATATATATATATATATACAAGGCTTATGTGTGTATATTTATGCATGTGTGTGTGTAATATATGCAGGATACATTTTATTCTTCTTCCCCCTCAGGTTGAGGTCCTCGAGGGCAAGGGTTGTCTTTTATCTTCCTTCGTATTCCCAGCGCTTGCTTAGTATCTGGCACATAGTAGGCGACTAATGCTTACTGACCAAATTACTCTTTTAACTATCGGGCTAAGGAAGGCATCGGAAATAAATCTTCGTCGAAGGATAGAAAGTTGGGGCTGGGAGACAAGGGTGAGATGGCTCCTTGTCAGGCCTTGCTCGGCTGCCGAATGTTCCAGGACATCCCTTAGCTCCAGGTGCTGGGCCGAGCAGAGATGGAAGAAGAGAGGTCGCGGCCTGGCCCTAGCCAGGCCACACACTCGCTGTGGGACCTCGTGCAAGTCTCTCACCCTCTCTGGGCTGCTTATTCCCTCGGTTAAAAAAAAAATAAAGGAAGGAAGAAAGAAAAGAACTCGGCCCCAGGGTCTTGAGAGTTTCGAGGTTTCCTCTGTTCCTCACTCACCTCAACCCCGTCATTCCTCCAGTTGTCACAGGTCAAGAGCCCACCGCCCGAATATTTATAACAAGCGAACTCCCCAAAGCTACGGGTCGTCGAAGGCTCCATGCGCAGCGCAGGCGCAGTAGGCAGTACAGGACTCAAAAACAACCTCGGTGCCGAGGCACCGTTCAAAGCGTTCTGCGCAGGCGCAGCCACCCGGATCCGTTCGCCAATCGTTGAGGTCCGTGAAGAGGACTGTCTTTTCGTCCCCTGGGCGTCTTTGGCTCACTGCCCACGTCGGGTCGCGTCGCGCCGGCTGACGCGGAGACGCACGTCACTTCCGCCCCCTCCCGGGAGGCGGCGCTGGGCCGGTGGCAAGCCCCCGGAGGAGGCGCAGTCGTGAGAGGGAAGATGGCGACGAGCGGCGGGGAAGAGGCTGTGGTGGCGGCGGCTGTGGTGGCGGCGACAGGGACGGCGGCCATGGCGGCGGCGGGGGCGGCTCCTGCTGCCCCAACGCCGGCCCCGGCCCCCGCCCCCGCCTCGGCGCCGGCCCAGACCCCCACCCCGACCCCGGCCCCGGCCCCTGCCCCTGTCCCTGCTCCGGCCCCAGCCCCAGCCCTGCCGGCCCCGGCCCCATCCCCGGCCTCCGCCCCGGCCCCGGCCCCGGCTCCGGCCCCGGCCCCGGCCGCGGCCCCGGCTCCGGCCCCGGCTCCGGCTCCGGCCGCGGCCCCGGCCCCGGCCCCGGCCCAGGCCCCGGCTCCGGCTCCGGCTCCGGCTCCGGCCCCGGCCCCGGCCCCGGCCCCGGCCCCGTCCTCGACTCCGACTCCGGCTTCGGCTTCGGCCCCGGCTGCGGCCCCAGGCTGGGAGGTGGCTGTCCGGCCGCTGCTGTCCGCCTCCTACTCCGCCTTCGAGATGAAGGAGCTGCCGCAGCTGGTGGCCTCAGTCATCGAGAGGTAGTACCGGGCGGGGACCGGGAGCCGGGCGGGGCAGGGGGGAGATTCTGCTGTATCATTCTGGCCGCCACCCCACCGACCCCCCTCCCCCCGCAGCGCCTCGGGACCTTGGTCGAGGAGCTCTTGCCTCAGTCTCCCTCTGGAGTCTGAGGAGTGGTAACTGCGCTAGTTTCCGGGTCTTGAGGCCAGGCTTTGAGGCCAGCCTCTGCCTCTGCCTCACTGTGTGACCTTGGGCTAGTCACTTCCCCATTTGAGCCAGAGTTAACTTCTCAGTAAAAGGAGGGAATTGGGCTAAAAGATGTCTGAGGTTCCTTCTACTTCTGACATTCTGTGAAAGATGACCTGTCCGGGTTCCCCTTCCCCTTTTCCTGACCCTTGTGGTACTCTGAAGGTGTGACAGTGAAAATTGAGACCATGGGAGGATGATCAATGGATAAAACATCAACTTTGTAGTCAGGGGATCTGGATTCAAATCCTGTCCCTGGCACTTAATTATTTGCGTGACCTTGGGCCAGCATTTTACTTTCTCTAGACTTAAACTATGTAATCTGTAAAATGAGGAGTTTGGACTAGATAGCCCCTGAGGTCCCTTCCAACTTTCAAATCCATGGCCCTTTAATCTTAGGCTGCATTTTGAGAAGAGGTCATAGGATTTGATATGATGGCAAGACAGAATTCAATCCTCTGCCACCTATTAGCAATGTGACCTTGGGCAGTAATAACAGCTTACATTTATATATTACATTAAGGTTTTCAGAGCATTTTCCTCTTAGCTGTCCTTTGAAATAAGTAGAGCAATTATTACTACTTCCATTTAATAGAGGGGGGAAGGAAGCTGAAGCCCATGAGCTTCAGTGATTTGCTCCTCATCACCCTACCTAATAAGGATTAGAGTCAGAATTAAGTGGCTTCATCTTTCTGGATCTTTATTTCCACCTCTGTAAATTAAGGTGGGTAGAGTGGGTGAACATTTGTAAGGTGTAGCATGACAACATTTAGTGTTTGACTGTGAATAGGATGAGTAGTGCAAAGAACACTGAATTTGGAGTCCTGGGTTGGAATCTAAGCTGTTATTTTGTGACCTTTGTGATACTGGGCATGTTGTTCTGCCTTCAGGCCTCATTTTCCTCATCTGTAACAGGGCCCTTCCAGCCTTTAAGTCCTTTGCTCTTGTGAAGAGTTTGCATTCCTGGGGCAACCCTTCCCCTCAGCCCAAGAATAGGGGATTGAGGAATCTGGGGTTTAAATCAAGAGCCAACCAGTAATTTAATAACTAAGAGTCAGTCCCTCTGTGGAAAAGCAACCAGTGACATGTGCCTTTATGGGGTCTAAGCCACAACCTAATAGCAATCATTCTCTCTTCTGTTCCATGAACTTTAGATCTCTCTGTCATGGTTTTAAAGTTACCTAAAGCCAAGGGTCAGAAAGCTCCTGAACTGTTTGACCTAGAAATTGTTATTTTTTTCCATGATGAAGAGTTCTTTTTTTGTGTGTAAAAATATAATGTCTTCAAATTAGTTTATAAGCAGCTTTGTCAGTATATGCCAGAGGAGCTTGGAGAGGGGAGAGCAGTTGCTGGAGGAAGATGAGGGATGTAAGAATTCTCTGTAGCAGGAGGGTGGAGGGAGTTATGAACGGTAAGGCAGTTCAGGAGACCCAAGTTTTAGACCTGCTGTTAGTACTTTATTTTAAAATCTAGGGCATCTAAGTTGCTTCCCTTACGGTAATGGTGTCAAAGCCAAGATTCTAAGCTAGGCCTCCTACTCTCATCTGTAAAACAAGTATATTAGACTAGTTGACCTCTGAGGTTTTTCTTTCCAGCTCTTTAAGGCTTAGAGAAATAAGCCTTGACTTCACATTAGTTTTTCTCATTGTGAAGACACCACCACCATCAGGTGGTAGGAGCTGTTCATTTACAAAGGGATGTTATACCAGACTTCTGGTCTTCTTATTTTGCTACCACTTCAGACTTTAATAAATGTAATGAAAGAAATTATCCTTTGAGTTCATCTCTAGAAAAGGTGACTTCTTCCATTTTTTCAACCAGAACTTTATACTACTCTCTACATTTGCTGCTAATTGAATCATTTTAGCAAAGAAAAAAAAATTGGAAATTCAGAAAAGTCAGAAAAAAGTAATTTTACTTCAGTAAGGCCCACAGCCTGGCAAATTGTTATGCTTATTTGGCATTTGTGATATATCAAGCAGTAAATTCTGTAGACATTTCCTATAATGTTATCAAACCAGAAATGTTCTAAAGATAAACACATATCAAAGATCTTATCCTCAAATTCTATACTCTGCTTTTTAAAAAACCCTTTATATTAGTAGTATTTTCCTTGAAGTTTTATTCAGTGTGTTGATTGAATTAAGTTTTAGTCACATTTAACATTAGTATCATTGGATTGTAGAGCTAGAAAGGGCTTAAAATACCTTCATCCTGCCCAATGCCCTTATTTCATGAGAAAACTTAGGTTCACATTGGTTAAGAGATTTACCCAAGGGCATAGATCTGTGATATAGTCAAGACTTGAAATCTGGCCTCAAGAGTCCTAGTCCAGGCTCCTTTGTAAATTTGCCTTCAGGTTCTTAACTGACATATGCATGTCAATTCACTCTTAGGAGCCTCAGTTTCTTCCTTAAAATGAGGAAGTTAGGCTAGATGTCTCAAGGGTCTCAAGCCTCTTTGTGTAAGTTCAGACAGTTCACTTGGTTAAAGCAGAATCACAGTTATTTGTTTATACTCTTGTCATACACCTAATAATAGTTCTATTAAATGAAGAAAATTAAATGATTTATTCTAATCTAGGGAATTGGGCAGTTAGGTGGCTCAGAGGATAGATTGCTGGGCCCAAATCACAAGTACTTATCTTCCTGAGTTCAAATCTAGCCTCAAACACTTACTAGTTGTGTGACCCTGAACAAGTCACTTTAACCTCTGTGTGCCTCAGTTTCCTCATGTAAAATGAACTAGAAAAGGAAATGGCAAACCACTTCATTTTTTTTTACCAAGAAAACTCTTAAATGGGTCACAAAGAGTCAAGACTGAAAAACAACTGAAACAACAACTGATCCAGAGAATATTCTTAATTCAAGTACAGCAGACCAGATTTCAGGCAAAAGGATCTGGTCTCTTCCTGCCTCTTCCTCTGATAGCTCATGTAATTAAGATTTGACTGTGTTCATACAAAATAATAATATAACTCTTCACTGTTTTAGAAGCAGTTCTCAACTGCTAAGCATTTACCCACAGCCCCTCCTAGAAAAAGGTGGACAGGGTTATGTGACTTTGGTTTGAATTTCTGTGCCTTCTTTAGGATTCCATAGGGATTTAAAAAAATCTTTACCTTCTATCTTGGAATTATTATTAAATATCGATTCCAAGACAGAAGAGTGGTAAGAGGTAGACAATTGGGGTTAAGTGACTTGCTCAGGGTCATACAACTAGAAGTGTCTGAGGTCACACTTGAACCCAGGCCCTTTTATCTCCAGGTCTGGCTCTGTATCCATTGAACTACTTAGTTGCCCCTCCACGTGGAATTTTGAAGGAGAAAGATATTGAAAGGACACCTTCTCCATGAATTCCTCATTCTAATGCTGCTATACCACAAGAACAATACTTAGGTCATGATCCTTGTCCTCTTTTCTATAGTACTTTATGGCTACAGTGCTCTTTGCATACATAATTTGCTAAGAGGCAGTATAGTGAAGTTAGTTTCTGGAATTGAAGGAGCTGGCTCTTGTGTGACCTTGGGGAAGTCCTTTCTCAAGGCCTCAGTATCCTTATCTAAAAAATGAGGAGGTTGGACTAGATGACCCCTAAGAGCTGTTCTACTTCTAAATCTCTGATCACTATGTAGTAAGTTGTAACAAGGACTTGAACAAGCCAGGCCTGCTGACTCCAAGACCAATTTTTTTTTTTAATTTTTGTTGTTCAGTAGTTTTCAGTTATGTCTGACTTTTCTTGACCTTATTTGGGGCTTTATTGGCAAAGATACTGGAGTGGTTTGCCATTTCCTTCTCCCACTCATCTTACAGATGAGGAAACTGAGGTAAACATGGTTAAGTAACTTGCCCAAGGTCACACAACTAGGAAGTGTCTGAGGCTGAATTTAAACTTGAGTCTTCCTGACTAGGCCCAGTATTCTGTCCGTTGCACCACGTAGCTGTCCAAATTCTTTTTATTATTACATGTAAAATGGGCTGAATGTTTTACTTTTGATGGATGGATTGTTTTCTGTCCTATATTTACATCCAGATTATTTTTGCTTTTCCTCTTTTTGGGGGGTGGGAACCATTTTCTCTTGTGGATCCCTAAGCTTTCATCCACTATTATACTGGCCATGGTTTTCTTCCCTGTCCTCAGTGTCCTTCTGTTTTCCTGCTGCTGTGTACTTTCTGATTATTTGCTGTTCTGTCTCTCTTTTACTAGCTTTCACCTCTTACCCTGGCATTCTGAAGCTCCGTTAAATCCGTTATGTTAATTCCTCATGACTCTCAGGGGTGATGACATATGAAATAAGAGATTTCTAGGCATTGTGATACACTCTTTGTTCTCTTTTAGATGGAAGTTACCTTCCATTCTGATGAAGAGGTGGATGGACAGTTGCAGGGTCCAGACCCTACTTATTGAGAATTTGTAATTAGACACCTGTTGAAATGAAGAAGGAATAAATTAGCATGTATTAATTGGTGCTTTATGTTCAGAAGTGTCAGAGGGTAAAAACAATTAGAAATCTGATTCTATTTTTAATGGGCTTATTCCTTTTAACTTTTTGAGGCTTGCATGTATCATCATGCATGTCCTGAGGACTACAAACCATTTAAACACTATCGCCTTTCCAACCTAAGGAAATAGTCAGAATCAGTTTAACTCAGCACTCTGCTTTATGTGGACTTAATTAGCTTAATTGCTGAGGACTGGCTTCTTTTTAAAGAAAGCATCCCATACTGGGTTTTTTTCTTTACTTTGCTGCCTCTTGTTACTCTAAGCATAATGGTCTTTTAAGAACTTTCATTCATCTTCATTTATGAAATTTATCAACTTTTCCCTAAATCAGTGTTTCCTGTGTTGTTACTGAACTTCTTGGTTATAGAATTCCTCTTTATGTAATGCAAAGATACTTGTCATTGCTATACTCCCACCAGAATGTTCTTAGACATCCATTTCTTAAAACACACAAACGAGAGACAATGTAGAGTTGTGGAGAGAATGTTTGAAATTGCTTTTGGCACTTGACTAGCTGGGTGATCATTTTTTTCATCTGGAAAATGGAAATAATAATACCTGTAATGCCCCCCCCCCCCATTTCTTGTGAGGTTCAAATAAGATAATTTCTATGGAGTGCTTTTTAAACTTCAAAGCTTCTTACATAAATATTTGCTATTATTTTTCACTTAACCTTTGTCTCAGAAAAAAAAGTCAATGAGGAAGGCTACAATTCTATTAGGTTAATTGCTTTGTATCAACATAGTAGTTAACAAATAGAAGCAAATCTTCATCACTGGGAGATACTATTTAATTGTGTGAACAAATGACTTAAATCCTAGTCATTATGACTTTAGGTAAGTCCTTTAGCTTCTCTGAGTATTGATTGTTTCTCTTTCATTCCAAGGTAAACAAGATATCTAAAAAAGGCATTCATTTCTTCAGCATTTTTAAAAATGCCAGTCTGCATGGAAAAATGTCAGGCACCATGTTTTTTGATAGCCAAGAAAGAGTTGGGAAGGAACTTTTGTTAGTTATCTGTTGGCATTTATTAGCTAGGAGGAGGAGTTAGGTAACTATACTTCAAAAAGACAGAGCATGTAGAAAGAAAATATCAGCAATGGCAGATATCAGAAATAGAAGATATTAAGTTGCTTGAGAGGTGAGAATGGAAGTAAATTCCTTTTCTCCTTGTACCTCCCTGCCAACAAAAGAGAAGGCAGTTCTCTTTCCTAGCCCTAATCTTTATGATCATATTCCATTGTTTGGTAGCTGCTGTTCCGCTTATTATTATATGTAGCATTTTCAAATATAAGGCAACAAATCTTTTCATGAAGGTTCTTGGCCTTGCAGTTTATTAGGTTCACTTGGGTTTCAGACTATGGTAGGTTAAGAGAAATGGGTGTTCCAGAGGACTGAACAAACAGAGGTGTTACTTGGCAAATTAGAGAAGACATTCTTGCAATGTCGGGACGCAGCCTTTATCTACTTATGCACACATTTTCATTTCATGTTTCTGCCTTTCTCTTCCCCCCATTTTTTTGCTACTTGCTCTTTTCTCCCAATTAGTTTCATTGTACTCTTCATTACTTCTCTCATTATTTAGAATGACCTCCTAACTTACCCAATATACTTTCCTAACATACTTTCTCCCTAAGAACCTATTTAACTATTTCACATAGACCTTAGATTCCTCTTAAAATGATGAGTAATTCAAGGCTGTCTCTCCTTTTCTGGGCCAATACCTATCCTTATCTTTTCTCTATTTGTGTTTTTTGCTTTGTGTTAAGCTGTTCAATTACTAAGGGCAGGAGTCAGTGTCCAGTTTTGTGCCTTAGTATATACCTGACACATTTTTCACAGAAATAATCACTAAATAACAATGTGGCAACATTGATCTGGGCCAAGTGAGGCCAAACTTTTTTTCAGCATTTTGGTGTAACCTCATCCTCAGGATAGCAATTTCTATATTCTCCAACAGAATTTCTATCTTTCAGTGTGAGAACTTTGCTCCATAAAATTTCTCTTAGTTTTATTAGTATTGTTACTCTGATGGTTCAGATCACAAAGGGAAAACAGAAATAACTTCATAATAATGCTTTGTGTTTATAATGCTTTTACATGTACTGTCTCATTTGACCTAAACTGAAGTAGTCAGGGCAAGAATTTATCTCCATCTAATGATGTCACTGAGGCTAAGAGATTACTAAATACTGAAGAATGCTTTTTTGGTGCTTGTTTCCTCTTCTTTCCTCACTTTTCCTTTCCTGTATAGTTTTTCCTGTATAGTTTTTTTAAGCCCTTACCTTTCATCTTAGAATCAATACTGTGTATTTATTCCAAGGAAGAAGAGTGATAAGGGCTAGGCAATGGGGGTTAAGTGACTTGCCTAGGGACACATAGTTAGGAAAAAGCTTGATTTGAACCTAGCATTTCACATCTCTGTGCCTGGCTCTTATTCCACTGAGCCACCTAGCTGTCCCTTAACTCTTTCATTTTAAAGATGAAAAAAACTGGGGCTTAGATCAGTAAAAATTACTTCTTCAAAGGTGTGTCTGAGCCAGAATTCTAATTCAAGTTTTGTATCTTCTGAAACAAGGGCCATCTTTCCCCTACTACACTTAGTTTATGAAATAAGATCTATTGGTGATAGCTTGGAGCTCTGGATGCTCTTTCTATTCTCTCCTGGCTTTGAATTTTTGATGTCTTTTGTTTTCCTTACTTGGAATGAATCCAGAAAGAAGGAAACATCCTAACACTACCTAGCATAGAGCCTAACACATTATAGCCACTCAGGAAATAGTGGTTGCTTGACTGGTCAGAGAAGGAACCTGTTCTTGGCCAATTCCTATTTTAGAATTCTAAAATAATAAAGGTCTAAGAGTCTTCTGAGGTGATGGCTACTCTGGACTGGGACCCTCTGGGCAGGATAGTTTTCTGTTGGTATCCTCTACATTAAGGTGCTAACAGTGATGTTGCCATAGATCGCACAAGTTCAGTACTCTGTATGTACCTCTCTGAGGCTAGGATGCTTCTAGCTTGAGAATCAAAACTCTCAGGAAAATTTAATGTCTCCATTGAGTCACTGATGGTTGATTCAGTGCCTTCTTTGCTCAAATTCTTGACAATTTTCATGGATGTTTGATCCATGTTGATCCCCTTAGCCTAGGGGCTTGTGCCCTGGACTCTTAACCATCTTCTTTTTTAAAAGCCTTTATCTTCTGTCTTAAAATTGATACTGTCAGTTGTAAAGCAATAGAGGGGTAAGGGCTAGGCAATTGGGGTTAAGTGACTTGCCCCGGGTTATACAGCCAGGAAGTATCTGAGGCCAGAAATGAACCCAGGTTCTTCTTAATGAAGGACTGATGTTCTCTCCATTGTGTTACCTAGCTATCCCCTACTGTGAGAATCTTTTAAAGAAGCAGGAGTTCTGCTGAGGGGTAAAGGGGATGGGTGGGTGGGATTGCCAGAATTGCTCTGATGAGCCTCCACTTTAAACTGTGGAGATGACACACAGTAGATATTCCAGTTGAAGCTGTTAATTGAATGAATGTTCACCATGTGCTATTGATTTAGGCAAGTTTCTGGTTTGCCAACTTGTCATGTTGTCTTTGCAGTGAATCAGAAATCCTGCACCACGACAAGCAGTATGAGCCCTTCTACTCCTCCTTTGTTGCACTTTCCACACACTATATCACAACGGTCTGTAGCCTCAGTAAGTATCCAGCTGCTGTTACTCTCAATTCTTGGCCTATGAATAGAGGAATTTTGTTTCTCCAGTTAGGTTTGGCTGCATAAATTGGTTAATGAAGTGTCTTTGCTTCAACACTCCCAAGCCATCTTTCCAGGAGCTGACACGCAGTAAACACAGCATTACTCTTGACAAGTTCACTTTAACTCAGCCTACCTGAGCAGAAGAAGAAAATGCCCTTAGGCTTGAGGACCAAGTCCTCATCTCATTAGGTTTCTCCCTCCAGCAAAAGCCCTTCATGTAAGGTTCCACATGTCTGCCAATGAAGGAGTTAATTTCTCAGTAGTCCATAGCTTTAGGGCTAACAGGCAATTTACCAAAGCAGCATTCCATCCTGTGATTGTGGTCTGAAGGAGAATTTGTCTTCTTTATGTGCCCTGTAACATGAAATGACTTCTTCCAGCCTCTATTTTCTTATCTTTTTATCCATTTGGTTATAAAATTTGTATTTTATCTCTTTCCTATATTTCAGTAATTTATCACTCCAAACTCATATTTCTAATGTTGCTGCCTTAAAAAGCACCAGAGTACCTGCATTCTTTATTGACTTGTTTAGTTAGCAGGTTATTCAGGTAGACATGAACAACTTCATAAACCGTCAGCATCCTTCCAGGTAAGAGGCTGGAATTGTTGATAGCAAGCATCATGTCCTGATGGCATCATTTCCTTTGTCTTTAGAGATAAAACCTTAAACTTGCTTGCTTTGCAAGGGCCCCCGGGGAAAATAGATATGTAGGTAAAGGAATACCTTTTTTTTTCACATCGAACAAATATCAATGGTAAAAAAATGATGGTTGGTCATTGTCGGTTTTGGGTATAATTGTAGGTTGGTGGATGAAGGTGTTAGGCACAAAGTAGGGGTTCAGTAGAAACTTGTTATCAATTGCTTCAATTTGTTGATAAAGGAGGGTTGCAATTTCCTGTACACAAGTAGTTGGTTGCTTTTTCAGTTCCCCGTAATCAGCTCCAGTCAGTGGCAGCTGCCTGCAAAGTCCTGATTGAGTTCTCCCTCCTGCGTCTAGAGAATCCAGATGAGGCCTGTGCTGTATCCCAGGTGAGAGCTGTGGGCTGGCATGCCACCAATCCAGGGCTGAAAGATTTCCTGCTCTTATTTGACTTTGGATTGCTGCATAGAGTCAGAGAAGTAGGAAAAGGGAAGGATAGTAGAAGAGGATTTGAATTATTGTCCATTTTGCACTGGTTAATATGAACCTAATTTTGTTCCTCTAAGACTTTGCCAATGAGAATGCTTTGCACTGTATTTGCTTAGAAACATTTAAATTTGATTTCTCACCAGAAACACTTGATCCTCCTTATCAAAGGCCTGTGCACTGGCTGTAGCCGGCTAGACCGAACTGAAATCATTACTTTCACTGCAATGATGAAATCTGCCAAGCTGCCACAGACAGTGAAGACTCTCTCAGATGGTAAGTGTTTTCCCTGTAGGATTTACCCATTTGACTCCAGGCATTTCCAGATTGTTTGCTGCTTTGCCGCTATCATTTTGTGTCCCACTTCTTTTTTGAACTAATCCAGTGGAAGATCAGAAGGAGCTGGCTTCACCAGTCAGCCCAGAGCTGAGGCAGAAGGAGGTACAAATGAACTTTCTGAACCAGTTGACCTCAGTCTTCAATCCTAGAGCAGTAGCAACACCAGCCCTCTCACCGGTGATTCAGGTGAGAGTCTTAGCTTAACTCAAATACTCTTGTCTCTATCACATGCTAATCCAGTGAGTAAAAGATAATAATAGTTAACACATTTTGATTCATTCTGTATTTCTTGTTATTTGCACTGGACAAGTAACCTTTGTATGTTCATAAAGTTGGAGAGTAGCATTTTTGGAATTGGCCTAGGGATAGTGAAGTTTTAGAAGTAGAGGAACTGCTGGATTAGATGACTCCTAAGGTCTTTTTCACCTCTAAATCAATTATTTTACCATTAAGAAAATTTTTTTTATTTTTAATTTCATGCATTGTTCCTTGGTTACAAAAATCATTTTATTTCTCTCCCTCCCCTCCCCCACCCCTTCCATAGCTGATGCACAGTTTGACTGGGTATCACCTGTGTTCTTGATCAGAACCTCTTTCCATGTTGTTGGTATTTGTAATAGGGTGTTCATTTGGAGTCTATTTCCCCATTCATATCTCCTTCGACCCATGTCATTAAGCTGTAGTTTTTCTTTAGTGTTTTTACTCCCACAGTTTTTCCTCTGGATGTGGATAGTGTTTTTTCTCCTGTATCCCACTATGTTGTTCAGGGTCTTTGCGTTGCCACTAGTGGAGAAGTCCATTGTCTTCAATTGTACCACAATGTGTCAGTCTCTATGTACAATGTTCTCCTGGTTCTTCTCTCACTCTGCATCATTTCCTGGAGGTTGTTCCAGTCTCCATGGAATTCCTCCAGTTTATTATTCCTTTTAGCACAATACTATTCCATCACCAACATACACCATAATTTGTTCAACCATTCCCCAATTGAAGGGCATCACCTCCTTTTCAAATTTTTTGCTACCACAAAGAACGCAGCTATGAATATTATTGTACTATAATCTCTTTGGGGTACAAACCCAGAAGTGCAATGGCCGGATCAAAGGGCAGACAGTCTTTTATCACCCTTTGGGCATAGTTCCAGATTGTCCTCCAGAATGGTTGGATCAATTCACAACTCCACCAGCAGTGCATTAATGTCCCCACTTTGCCACATCCCCTCCAACATTCATTACTTTCCTTTGCTGTCATGTTAGCCAATCTGCTAGGTGTGAGGTGATACCTCAGAGTTGTTTTGATTTGCATCTCTCTGATTATCAGAGATTTTAGAACACTTTCATGTACTTATTAATAGTTTTGATTTCTATAACTGAAAATTGCCTATTCATGTCTCTTGCCCATTTATCAATTGGAGAATGGCTTGATTTTTTGTACAATTGATTTAGCTCTTTATAAATTTGAGTAATTAGACCTTTGTCAGAGTTTTTTGTTATGAAGATTGTTTCCCAATTTGTTATCTCCCTTCTGATTTTGGTTACATTGGTTTTGCTTGTACAAGAAACTTTTTAATTTGATGTAGTCAAAGTTATTTATTTTACATTTTGTGACTCTTTTCTAAGTCTTGCTTGGTTTTAAAATTATTCCCTTCCCAACGGTCTGACAAACATACTATTCTGTGTTTACCTAATTTACTTATTTTACCATTTTTTGTTGGCTACTGGGCCCTGACTTGATTCCCATCTTTTTGGACAGTAAGCAATGAAGTTGTGGCAGCTATCTGTTATGAGGGCTCTCAATGGCTTTGTTTTTCACTTAGATGGAAGGAGAAAATGATGACCAGTGCTCAACAGATCAAGCCTCTGCCATCAAGACAAAGAATGTGTTCATAGCTCAGAATGTGGCTAGTCTACAGGAACTTGGTAAGATAAGAAACTTATTACCTTAGAATATAGGGTCACTGTAGGCTCAGGTCCAATGATTGTCTAGAAACCAGACCTTATCTCTGTAAGTTTCTCTGTGAAAAGGAGTAAAGTCCCAGGTCTCATTTGTAGCTCTGTATCTTATCATTGGTGCAGGTGGCTCAGAGAAACTGCTTCGAGTGTGTCTGAATCTTCCATATTTCCTACGCTACATCAATCGGTTCCAAGATGCTGTGTTGGCTAATTCTTTCTTCATTATGCCTGCAACAGTGGCAGATGCCACTGCTGTCCGTAATGGGTAAGAGGTTGCAAAGGTTGTCTCTTAAAAGAGAACTATTTTTAACCCTTTATTACTAGTTAACTGTGATCTGAGGGTTAAAAGGACTAGCCAGATTTACCATGTCTTCTCGCTCATCTTATAGTTTTCATTCATTGGTCATTGATGTAACCATGGCATTGGATACCCTTTCTCTCCCTGTTTTGGAACCCCTTAATCCTGCTCGATTACAAGATGTGACAGTGCTCAGCCTTAGCTGTCTATATGCAGGTAAGTAGTTTGGGCTTAGTTCTAGGTTGCTTTTTTAGCCCTGGGAATCTTCTTGATTTTTTTTATTGTTGCTTGATTTCTTTCTCCACAAAGTCAATCCATTGTCTTCTATCCAGATGATTGAGAAGGAGCTGACAGTTTTCCATAACTCAGGCTCTGTTCAACCATAGGAAAAACCAGTGGTGCTTCACAGAGTTCTTTATGTATAAGGATGCTTATTATTGTAAATGCTCCCTGTTACATCTGAATCATCCTTGCCCCCCATTCACCCTGCTGCCTTAAAGTACGTGAGACTTGAGAATGAACTTATTTTCTTCAAGGTGTTATGGCCACCTTTTAATTGGGAAAAATGCTTTATAGTCTTTCTAACCTCATTTCATACAATTCCATTGGACTACTCACTGTCCTGTTCTCTTCCTGACTTTTCCTATAGCTTTGTCTTCATTAACTAATCCTAGCTGCCTTTGTATGTGTGTCCCTTATTCCACCCAACAATATACCACCTGTTGAAGTATCTTCTTCTCCAACTTCTAATTCTTTTTCTATATCCTAGTGATGTAGTATAGGTTGGTACCTGAGGGCTCTTAGCAGGAAGTCATGGAATCTCTGCTTTTGTTGCAGGTGTAAGTGTGGCCACATGCATGGCCATTCTTCATGTGGGCAGTACCCAGCAGGTGCGAACAGGCTCTACTAGCTCCAAAGAGGAAGATTATGAAAATGATGCTGCTACTATTGTTCAGAAATGTGTAAGCCAAGGGTGCTTAGACTGAAAGGGGTTGGAGGGAGACAGTTTGGTTGCTGAAATGTGGCTGCCTTAAAAGTTGGGCTTAGGAGAAATACACTAAGTGGGACTCTTCAGTGGATAATGACATTTTATGGGTAGACTGCTTCTCAGAAGCTTAACTTTCTTTCTTTAATTATGCAGTTATAAACACAGTTTAGCCCTGACAGTAGACCTGGTAAAAGTTGTCTTTCTGTAATTGAGGCATAGTTGTCCCTCGCTATATTGCGGTTCACTTATTGTGGCTTCACTGTATTGCTGGCTTTAAAAAATATATATATTTAATTCTATATCACAGAGTTTTTGCTATATTGCAGGATTTTTTTTTAAACATTATTTTATTTGGTCATTTCCAAACATTATTCATTGGAGACAGAGATCATTTTCTTTTCCTCCCCCCTCGCCCCCCCATAGCTGATGTGCGATTCCACTGGGTATCACATGTGTCCTTTATTCAAACCCATTTCCATGTTGTTGGTATTTGCATTAGAATGTTCATTTAGAGTCTCTCCTCAGTCATATCCCCTCAACCCCTGTAGTCAAGCAGTTGCTTTTCATCGGTGTTTTTACTCCCACAGTTTATCCTCTGTTTGTGGATAGTGTTTTTTAGATCCCTGCAGATTGTTCAGGGACATTGCATTGACACTAATGGGGAAGTCCATTACTTTTGATTGTACCACAGTGTATCAGTCTCTGTGTACAATGTTTTCCTGGTTCTTCTCCTTTCGATCACTTCCTGGAGGTTGTTCCAGTCTCCATGGAATTCCTCCACTTAATTATTCCTTTTAGCACAATAGTATTCTATCATCAACATATACCACAATTTGTTCAGCCATTCCCCAATTGAAGGGCATCCCCATATTTTCCAATTTTTGGCCACCACAAAGAGTGCAGCTATGAATATTCTTGTACAAGTCTTTTTCCTTATTATCTCTTTGGGGTACAAACCCAGCAGTGCTATGGCTGGATCAAAGGGCAGACAGTCTTTTATTGCCCTTTGGACATAGTTCCAAATTGCCCTCCAGAATGGTTGGATCAATTCACAACTCCACCAGCAATGAATTAGTGTCCCTACTTTGCCACATCCCCTCCAGCATTCATTACTTTCCATAGCTATCATGTTATATCACAGGATTTTGCAGATGAATACTGAACTGTACACAATGGAAATGCAGTACACCACTACTGCTTACACAAGTTTACGAGCATATGAAGTGTTTATAAGAGTGTGGAAAAGGTTTATAGGAGAGTGGGAAAGATTTATAAAGCCCTAAAAGTATATAAATAATAAAATAAATATAACACTGCTACTTTGTGGATTTTTACCTATCGCGGGCATCTCTGGAATGTAACTCCCATTATAGGAAAGGTATCACTATATTACAATACTCAGAAGAGAAAAGTCTTAGAATGAGGTATGAGAAGGATTAGTCATTTTATTGAAAAATGGTTTATGTTGCCTCACATTTCATGTATATGTTTTCCAACAGCTTGAAATCTATGAGATGATTGGGCAGGCCATCAGCAACTCCCGGAGAGCTGGAGGAGAGGTAGAAAACATACCTCTTAGTTAAGCTTATCCTTTAACATTTCTCAGTTTTGGATTTCCTCAGATTTTCACTTATACTTTGTTTCTCTCATTTCAGCACTACCAGAACTTTCAGCTGCTGGGTGCTTGGTGTTTGCTGAATAGTCTCTTCCTCATCTTGAATCTCAGCCCAACTGCCTTAGCTGATAAGGGGAAAGAGAAAGATCCACTGGCTGCTCTCAGAGTTCGAGACATCATTGCTCGTGCAAAGGAGGGTGTGGGCTCCCCCAAACTGGGACCTGGGAAAGGGTATGTAATTACTGGGTTTTATATCAGTAAAGGATATCAGTGCATTTGTAGAACCTTGGAGAAGAGACCATTTGGGCAGGGGGAGCAGGACTTGATCATTATTCCTCAACTATTTTAAGAAAGGAATATGAAAGGAATGATGAGACTTGGTTTCAAGGATCAGAACTAGGAGAAGGGGAAAAAAAGAAACAGAGAAGGAAATTTTGGTTTAATAGAAGGAAAGATTTCCTAACAACAAGAAGTGTCCAAAAGTGATATTGTTAGGGAGAGAAAATGATTTCTTAATCCCTGGAGATTTTTAAGCATATTGTCGGCTACTTATTAAGGATATTATTGAGAGAACAGGTTGAACCATAGAACTTCTAGGTCCTTTGTGTCTTGGAGAGTTTATGATTTTTCATTTTCTCCCTCTTTATTTTGAACTTACTGCATAGAGTGATGGCTTTTTTTTCCCAGCTTGAGTGAAGTTTTTTTCCTTATAAAATGACAGTAATGTAAAATTGTTCATAGTACAATCTTTCAGCGTTTTAGTAAAATCTGGATAGAAAGTATGAGGTTTGGCTTACGTGTTGTTAAAGGCTGTTACCCTTTTTCACCCCTGTTCTCTCTTTTACCTCCCTGTCACCTTCTCTTTTTTCTCTTTCTCAAAAATAACAGTATCATTCATTTTTACTATACTTTTTCTGAATGAATTTGTGGCCAACAATCCCTATACTTGTAAAGAATTTTTAAAAATTTGAACAGTTAGGGGGCAGCTTAAGTGGCTCCATGAATTGAGAACTAAGTCTAGAGAGGGGAGGTCTTGGGTTCAGATCTGGCCTCAGACACTTTACTAGCTATGTGACCCTGGGCAATTCATTTAACCCCAATTACCTAGGCTTTACTGCTCTTCTTCTGCCTTGGAACCAATACACAGTACTGATTCTAAGACAGATGGTAAAAAAAAATTCAACAGTTATGCAGAACTGTTGGTATGAACAACATACCAGACACACCTGACAGTAAATTCAGTATTCTGTATCCATAGTCCTCTATCTCCGTATAAAAGGGAAGGAAAATTCATTTTCTTATTTTTCTGGACTGAGTTTGACTATAAGTAAATATTTAATATTCAATTGAGTTTTCCTATATTTTGCACTTATTGTAGTCAACATGTTTTTCTTTTTATTCTCAATTTATTCTACATTAGTTCATGTAACTAACTCTTCAGTGCTTTTCTGAATTCTTTGTTATTTGTAATTTCTTATGATATAGTGATATTGCATTATTCATACATCATAATTTATTTAATCATCTCGAATCAGTGGGTGTCTGTTTCATTTCAAATTCTTTGCTACTACATAAGACTTTCTGTTTTTTTTTTACCTTTTTGAGGTACTATATCCTTGGCCTTTTCTCCTTGCCTCTTTTTCCATAGTTAAGCAGAATACTGAATTCAGAGGTTGATCATTAGGTCTTGAGAAGAATAAGGTAAGAGTGCTTAGGGGATTTATCTTAGGAGAGAGGAATGGTTTCAGTGCAAAGTCAGTAGTTTCTCAGTTGAACAGTTGAATTTATTGGTTTTCTTTCTTGATTTTGAGATGAGTAACTTTATAGAATTGAGTTAAAAAAAACTTTAAAAAATGATTTATTGTGAACTTCATCTCAAAAATACAAAAAAGAAAGTCTCATTTATATATATATATATAATTTTTAGTTTATTAGCTAACAAATCAACTGACTTTAAAAATCAATTTGATAATGTATAAAATTAATTATTTAATATTTAAATAAGTAAGAATTATGTATGTTATATTAAAAAACAAACTTGATGCTGTCTAGTTTCAATGTGCATGTTCTCCAGCCAACATCAAAACAAACAGCCTCACCAAGTACATTCCTAACAAAAAGCTTATCATCAGGTATTAATAGAAAGGAGTGTATACTTTTACTTTGGTAATTTGACATAAAATTAATTCCTGTGTATATTCAGAATTATGTTTCTTCTCCATGGTGACTCTACTTACATTGCTCTAGGCTTATGTGTTGTATTTTGACATGTCTTCCCTTTATTTATCATTACTTTGTAGGACTCTTCAATATTTCTCTCAATTGCTTGTATATATATTTATCATTCCTCACAGTGCAGTAATACTTTATTACCGTAATAAACCAGAATTCATCCCATCACTTTCCAACTATTGAGTTCCTATTTTTTTTTTAATCCTTTCCTTCTCTCTTAGAATTAGTACTAAGTATTGGTTCCAAGGCAGAATAGTGGCAGGGCTATTCGTTGGGGTTAAGTGACTTGTCCAGGTCACATAGCTAGAAAATTTCTGAGGTCAGATTTGAATCTAGGACCTCCTATGCTTAGGCCTGACTATCTACTCAGCCACCTAGCTGCCATGCCTATTGGATTTTGAGCATTTTGTTTTAAATAATCCTTTGGTAAACAATTTTATACATATGGGTTCTTTTTTGCTTACAGTAACTTCTTTAGGATTACAGAAATACATAGACCTCAGAGACTGTGTAGTCCAACCTATACACAAAATGAATCTTTAGTCAGTCAGCAAGTATTTATTAAGTGTTTATTATGTTGTCGACATTGTGTAAAATGCTGGAGATACAGAGAAAGAAAAGTTTGAGATGTTCAACAGGCAGTTGGTGATACAAAACTGGAGTGCAGAGAAATCTGGGCTAGATACATCATCTTCATAGGGACTGTAATTCAATGATCTCAGAAAAGATATATCTGGATCAAAGGGAATGAACAAATTTCAGATTGTGTACTAGAAAAAATGAATCAATTTTCAGTCTTAACAATAATGATTTTTTTGAAGAAGCCCATACCCTGTCTAAAAATTGATACTAATTTTTGGTGAGCAGTAGAGGCTAGGCATTTAGGATTAAGTGACTTGCTAAGAATCTCACAGCTAGGAATATATATTTGAACATGGGACCTCTCTTCTCCAGGCCTGGTGCTGTATCCACTGAGCCCACTTAGACTGTCTCTTCACCAGTCATGAATTAATTGGCTCTGTCTTCCTATAGGCCAGGCAACAATGAACTTTTCCCATTTTTAAAATTTTTCCTATCTTGAGGGCTTTAAGATGACTTCAGGATTTTAGTTTTCAATTTTCTGATTAGTAGTAATTTTGAACATTTTTTTCAAGTATTTACTAACAGTTTGTAATTATTCTTTAGGAAGCTATTTTTATTTGTTCTTTTGTCATATATCTGTAATGGGATGGCTTTTGTAACTATTTACATTTGAAAAAGAATATAAACTGTAAAAATTAAATTTAGTCTTTATTATATATATGTAATTATATTTTAAGAGTAAAGATTATTAGAAATCAAGGAATAAAAAAAATACAAAATAAGAAAACCACGTGCCTAGGGCTGATTAGCCCATTCAAAACCCTCCACACTTAGCTTACCCACTACATCACTGCAATGGAATAGCTGGAAGTAGACGATGCTGCCAGTTAAATACTCCTTGTGATCTCGCCCAGGTGGAGACTCAGGTGAGATTATAGGGAATTCTGGGAAATACCAAGGAGTTCTGGGGATTGAAATCTAGGGTTCAAATCTCCATTTTGCATTTCCCCCTGAAGCCCGAGGAAGACTGGTCTCTCTGCTGGGACTTGTAAACATACCAACTTTGAAATGACAATAATTTGAGGATAAGAGGAAAAGAGAACAAAACCAATGATTGCTAGGCGCATTGACAAAAAGCCAGTTAGGGTGCAGTCCCCTTTGGCATAAGAATATATATACAAATAAATGTTCAATCAACCACATCCAAAGTTCATTCTTGATCTTCTCCTGCAGCTTGTGTTCTGTGGAGACATCTTCATGGTGTCTTCTCCAAACAGTTCACTTTTTGGATTTGGGGAGGTAGCAAGTTTCTTATCTTGGAATTACTCTCTCAAGGAATTATACTTTGCAATTTAAAATAATAATTTTACATTCCCCCCCTGAAGAGGGTGATTGAAAAACACAGGAATCACTCATGGCTGAGTTATGAGGTATATAAATCAATTGATAAGAGAAATCAAAAACATAAAAAAAAAATCCAAATTAAAAAAGATAATTTCTGGATGAAATATAAACTATCAAAGTCTTATGTGTAAAAATTCTAAGTAAAGGAAAAATAAATCTATAACAGGTCCTTGAATCAGGGCCCAATTAAAATCATATAAGCAATTAGGTATTTTCCCAGGCATTAGCCAGGACTACAGAAAGTTGCCACACTATGAAAGATAGAAAAGGGACTAGATTATAGGAGCCAGGTAGTTTGAGAAACTTGTCTGTAAGTATTTTCCCAAAGAATGTGGATACAAGGAAGGCCTACGTCTTAACGTATGTCAAATGTAGCAACCTTGAGTCTCAAACTAGGTTCAAGTCCTTTGTATTGGCTTAGAATTTTCATCAACCCCTTTGGGATTGGTTGGTCTCTGACCTTGTGCTGGATTGGCACTGTTCAGGTTAAGCCTGTGCCCTTTTTTTTTTTAAACAATCAGTGGCATCATTTTTATAAGTCTCAAGCTTTTGGGGAATGTATTGACATTATAGCAAATATATTTTAAACTTATATTACTGCAAAATAAAAAAAAGTTAAAGAAAATCTTAATACTGGTGACATGTGCTTCAAATATAATAAAGAAAGAAAAAATAAAGGAGCCCTGCAGACAGCTTCCCTTCAGATCGTTCATATGAGTGATAAGGACTGACTCCCTTCTTTCCCTTGGCTCTCCAAGGCCTTAAACTCCTGTCTTGGCTCAGCCTGAGCCAGAGCGGTTTTGAGTTAACTCCTCCCTCCCTCCCTCTCTCTCTCTCTCTCTCTCTCTCTCTCTCTCTCTCTCTCTCTCTCTCTCTCTCCCTCTCTCCCTCTCTCCCTCTCTCCCTCTCTCCCTCTCTCTCCCTCTCTCCCTCCCCTGCTGTAAATTAAATCACCATAAAACTCCATTCTGACTTGAGTGTTTCATTTAGGATTTTATAAACAAAATCCTTGGAGACCAATAATTATTATATTCAGTCTCAACCCCTAAATTTACCCTTATAATATTTCAACAAATCAATAACAATAACAACTTATTACTGTTTTTTACTGATCTCTTTTGTGTATATGAGGATTTATTTTTTATGTAGTTGAAAAGAATATTCTTTTTCTACTTCCTTTAATATATTATTGATATTATTAATTAATATATTACTTGTTTCCCCACATTTTCTTATATTCCAAGTATCAGATATTTTTTAGTGGTGTTAATAATACTGTTTAGTATTTATTTTTAGTAAAATCCAATTACATTGCTATTTCACAATTTGCTCAGCTATCTTCCAACCTATAGACATATAAACATTGTTTCTAGTTTTTCATTATTATGAACAAATCCTTTTTACAAATTTTCTTTTTCATTTAACAGACAAGTCTTGGGGAGAGGATTTGCAGCCATAGGTCAAACCATATATGACTTTTATTTTGTTTTTATGTATAGTATTAATGGATTGTTCTTCAGATTACAATTTCATGGGCATTGAATTTTGTCATCTTTGCTTTCTTTTGCCAGTTTTCTGATTACAAAGTGGTACCTCAAAGATGCTTTTGTATTTCTCTGCGTTTATGAGCTTTAAAAATTCAATTTCATTTTATCTTTATTGCCAGTTTTTCTCTCTCTTCTTTCCCTCTATCCACTGAGAATTTAAGAAAAACAAAACTTATTAGAAATATGTATAGTCATGTACAAGAAATCCCCACATTCTCCATGTCCCAAACAAGAAAGAAAAGAAAATGTGTGTTAGTCTGTCTCTCAGTCCATCAGTACTCTATTTGGATTTGGATAGCATGTTTCTTCATGAGCTGAATGTTGAATTGTGGTTGGTCATTGCATTGATCAGTTACAAAGTCTTTCAGAGTTGATTATCTTTACAATATTTCTGTTACTGTGTAGATTCTTATTTCCATTTGCTTTACTTCTTCATCTTAATACACTTCTTCATCCATGTCTTCCCAGGTTTCTTTGAAACTATCCCTTTCATAATTTCTTACAGCAAATAGTATTCTGTCTCCTCCATGTGCCAGAATTTGGTCAGCTCTTATTCACTTGGTGGCCCCTTTAGTTTCCAATTCTTTGCCATCATAAAAAGAGTTGCCCTAAATATTTTTGAATATAGGAGTAAATGAATTTTTCTTTTTTAAAAAATCTCTTTAGGAGTGTATCTAAGTATTGTTCAAGTGGTCATTTATAGCTTCTGTTCATAATATTTTGCTATTTAAGATCAAGTATTACCCTTAAAAATTTGCACCAGTTCCTTACAGATTTTGTATATTAGATTTGTACCAGATATATTTATTAAAAACTTTTTCCCCACCAACTTGTTACTTTTTAAAATTTTGATGATTTTTTGCTCATGTAAATTTAAAAATAATTAAATCTTTGTAATAATTTCTCTTGTTTGCTTGATGGATAAATATTTCTTTTCAACAGATAAGATAAATATTTAATTCTGTTTTCTTCCCATTTTTTTGTGATTAAAAAATACTTATGTCCTTGGCCCGATAGAAAATTATTATAGTACAATGTGAAGAATGGATCTAAATTTATTTTCATTCTGCTAGCTAGAATTGAGTGATTTTATAGTGAAATTTTATCCTCAGTTCTCCAATAGTAAATCATTGAACAGCTTTTAATTGTGACATTTAAATTTTCATTAACTCCAGCATCTTACTAACCTTCAGCATCAAAAGTAAAATCCTCTGCTATTTAAAGCCTGTCATAGCCTTTCCTGTTTCCTTCTTACTCCCTGTCTCTTCAAGTGAAAGTATCCCCCTTGCTGTTCTTCCCACATGGCATTCCATCTTCCTATTCTGTGTATTTTCATTTATTCTCCTCCATTCCTAGAATCTCCTTTCCATCTCCTGTCTTCTCTGGCTTTCTTGGAAATCTCATCTAAAATCCCACCTTCTCTTGCCTTTCCTCATCTACCTTCTAGTGCCTGTTGATTTGTTGATTATTTCCAGTTTATCCTCTGTGTAGCTTGTTTGTACATAGCTGTCTGCGTTTTGTGTCCCCATTAGAATATGCACTCCTATCTTTCTTTGTATGCCCAATACTTGGCACAATGCCTTGCACATATCAGATAGTTAATAAAATGCTTGTTGACTCGACCAGACACTGTGTAAATACCATAGTATTGATTAGTGGGTATAATAGCATTCAGCCTCATCTATTGCATTAGATTTCAGAAGATGTCGTCTCTGAAATTTTCTGATATTAAACAAATCATTTTGCTACTCAGTAATATTTTGGGGGTCTTAAAAGTATATAAATATTTTAAGAAGTAAAAGATTTTTAGATCTTGGAGAAGTTTCATTTTTCTGGCAGATAATAACTTGTAATCATTCTTAAAATCTTATGATTGGATTTTTTCCTCCTTCAGGCATCAAGGATTTGGGGTCCTCTCTGTAGTGTTGGCAAATCATTCAATCAAACTATTAACATCTCTTTTTCAAGACCTGCAAGTAGAGGCTCTGCATAAGGTGAGGAGATGATAAACCTCAGGGAAAGGCTAGTGATTTACTAATCTGTCTTGTTTCCTATAGTGAGCTGTGTTGCTAATTTTCATTTGATGTCACCTCTCTAGGGTTGGGAGATAGATGGTCCCCCTGCAGCCCTGAGCATCATGGCCCAGAGTACATCAATACAGAGAATTCAGCGATTGATTGACTCTGTTCCACTCACAAATCTACTGCTGACCTTGCTCTCTACCTCATACAGAAAGGTGGGCAAGCAATTTTCATGAATCATTACTGGGGACTTTGATAACTCTTTGACCTTCAAACTTGCTTTTGACCAAGATAATTTTTGTGATAATAGATTTAATGTGATAATAATTTGTGATAATGTAGTGAGTAGACTTAACAAATGTAATGACTCAAGCAAGACTAAAGACTCTTAGACCTTTTTGGCGAGAATATGGAGTCTAGTAGGTTTAGCTCATTAAAATCCATTTTTATAAACTACTGATAAATGTCCCTTCATGGTATCCATGGTTACTAAGCTATGAGTGAGAATGCTGGCACATTGAACAGACAGTATATGGATTGCACACTGCTTTTTGAAAAACCTTCACCTTGCTTGTTTGTTAGAATGTGGGTTTGGGAATCCTTACCTGGACAGGAATGATGTCTCTCCCTTTAAGATAGCTGTGAGAAGAATTTAATGTAAGCTTTGCAAGTAAAGTACAAGAGGAATAAAAGGAAAATTAAAATTTCTTTTGGAACCACTGGTCAGGTAAGCAGGGATTTCTTAGCTATTTGACCTTCCTGTCACCTGTGCCCTCATTTTCCTTTCTATTCCTTTAGGCATGTGTCTTGCAGCGTCAGAGAAAAGGTTCTATGAGTAGTGATGCCAGTGCCTCTACTGACTCCAACACATACTACGAGGATGATTTTAGCAGCACAGAGGAGGACAGTAGTCAAGGTAGAGGCCCTAGCCTTCCTGTCTCTTACAGAGAAGAGGAGCTGACTCCAATAAGACTTTCCCCAGCAGGTTCCATTTGTTTCCTATTTGTGTCATTTTGTTCTTTTATCCAGCATAGATATATATATGTATTCCCCGACAGAACATTTTAATTAAAGAGGAATTTGAAGAGTAAATGATTAGAGCCACTTTTAGCCAAACCTAGGGTGAATTCATTCCTCTCTGCCTCAGAACTAAAAATGAAGTGTTATTTCCCCCCATTTCTTTATGCTGACCCATGTCACGACCTCTAATCTCAGGCTTCTTTAAAGAGCCCAAAGGCAGTGTGTATACTCCCTGGTTTGGCTTTTCTAGCCAGGGTTACCAGAGTGGCAGAACCTACCTCGCAGAGGCCCAAGCTGGAGTCTCTCTCTCATAGTGAGTAAAACTCTTCCGGAGTCTGGAGGGAGGTGAGGAAGAGGTCTATTGAATTCTTCTTCTTAATTATGATTTATCAGGTGTACTGGGAACTATTCCCAGTACAGAAAGGGTTCCAATTCTTACCATCTTGGGGTTTATAATTAATCAGATGAGGTGTAAACACAGGTGTTTGGCCTGGTGCATTAACCTGAAAGGCAAGCATTATTTCCTTCCTTGTCTTGGAGGTAGCGAGCCCCCCCCCCTCCCCACCCCACCCCCAATTACTCAAGCTTCCCAAGCAGAGGCTGAAAAGCCAACTTTTCGGGATGTTTTATTATTATAGAGGGGAGTCATGTTTCAGCTATGGCCTGATTGATATCCCTTTGAATTTGAAGAGTCAGTGATTCTCTTTGGGGGCCCTCTTGATTTAGCAACTTGTAAAAAACACCCTAACAACTAGCAGGGGCCTTGGATAGAGTCGGTGCTTATAGTAAATCCTTGTTGAACCAAATTGAACTTATTACTGTTCTTGTGCAGATGATGACAGTGAGCCCATCCTTGGGCAGTGGTTTGAGGAAACCATCTCTCCGAGCAAGGAGAAAGTGGCACCTCCTCCTCCTCCCCCCCCTCCACCTTTGGAGAGCTCACCTCGAGTCAAGAGCCCAAATAAGCCTGCTGCTGGTGAGAAAGGCAACATCCTGGCAAGTCGAAAGGACCCTGAATTGGTATGAATAGGTTTCAAGAGGGTTTGAAAAGTTTATATGGGCTCTAGATATCTTTTGGGTTGGATACTTGAAAAGGTGTTAGGGACTAATTTTAGGATAGGATTGTGAATGGATTACTATAGATTGAATAGCTTGTGTCTATAGTAGGGAAGTCTAATAAGTATTTGGCACAATGTATGCATGGTTAGCTTCATAATTAAATTTCATTATTGTTCTGGAGAACATAAAATATTCTGTCATAGGAAGGACGGAAAAGTCAGTATTTTTTAACAGCTACTGTGTGTCAGACTCAGTACTAAGTGCTAGACAAAGAAAGAAAGACAAAAGTCAAACCCTAACCTTGAAGAACTCACTGTCTGTTGGGAGAAACAACAAACAGTTATGTACAAATAATAGGATAAATAGGAAATAATAATCAGAAGAAAGGTACTGCAATTAAGAGAGATTGGGAAAGGCTTTTAGTAGAAAGTGGTGCTTTGGCTGGGATTTGGAGGAAGCCAGGAGGTAGCGATGAGGGAGAGCATTACAGGCAGGGGGAAACAGGCGTGAGGAGGGGAGTCTTTCTGAGCTTCAAACAGCCAGGAGGCCAGAGTCAATGAATCAAAGAAGGGAGGAGAAAATGTGTAAAAAGATTAGAAAGTTTGGAGGGGCCAGATCATGAAGAGCTTTTAATGCCAGACAGAGGAATTGGTATTTAATACTGAAGGAGATAGGGAGCTGCTAGAGTTTATTAAAAAGGGAGAAGACATTGCCAGATTTGTGCTTTGGAAAAATCCCACTGGCAGCTAAATGGCAGACAGATGAAAGCAGTGAAAAGCTTTGGTGATGTAAATGGTTGTCTGGTGTCCTTGTATCTTTATCTTTAAAGACTTTTGGACAAAATTGACACTAATTTACTAGGTGTGTGACTTGAGCAAATCGCATGACCTTCACTGGGCATCAGAGTCCTTATTTGTAAGTGAGAGGGTTGGGTTAGGTGGTCTCTAAGGTTCCTTCTAACTTTGAAGCCATGGTCCTATGATCCCACCATGGTATTTCCTGGTTTTCAGTACCACAAACTAGACTCTAATGTTGACAAACTGAGCTAGACCCTTCTCTGTGGTGTGTTAATTGTAGAATATCATCAGGTGTATTATTGTCTTTGGCTGATTGTGTGCTATTTGCCTTCTGTGAAGCTTCCCATGTACTTTAGTACCAAAGAGTCTGAGAGGAGCTTGTTCTCTGTTCCAGTTTTTAGGTCTGGCTTCTAACATTTTGAACTTCATCACCTCCTCCATGTTGAATTCTCGAAATAACTTCATCCGGAATTACCTGAGTGTGTCTCTGTCTGAGCAGCATATGGGCACCTTAGCCAGCATTATCAAGGAGGTGGACAAGGATGGGCTCAAGGGTGAGTAGAAAGGACTCTTTTCCCAAGACATTATGAACCTTGTGTTGCTGGTGACCTGGGGGGGGGGGTGGGGTGGGGGGGTCTGTCAGGGGCAGTTGCTAGAAAATATTGGCTATTTTTCTTGCCTTCTAGGTTCATCAGATGAAGAATTTGCTGCTGCACTTTATCACTTTAACCACTCTCTAGTAACATCAGACCTTCAGTCTCCTACCCTGCAGGTAAGTGTGCCTTTGGACTGGTCCAGGCTGGGAGAGGGCTGAGAATCAAAGATAGTGGCTAGCTTTAGAGCCAGCACTATTTCCTCTGGTTAAGGGATATCATTTTTTTATCTAGTCGTCCTGCTAGAAGAGACTTGTTAGGACTCTCTAGAAAGGGGAAGAAGAAAGCTTGGTTATGTCCTAAAGTTACTCAAAGAACCTAGAGGCAAATACTATTATTAATAACCCTGATTTCTATACTGAGTTGCTACTTGCCAAGGCCTTTGCTTTACAACAGCCTTGGGAGGTAGTTCATTTATTATTGGTATTTCCATTTTAGAGTAGAAGAAATTAGGCTCTTGTGAGTTCAAGGGAACTAACTGCCTGTGGCTCCTGGCTACTGAGAAACTCAACCCTCCTATACCCTTACAGGGACTTTCCTCTCTATTGTGAGGGCAACAGAAAGACTGGGCCTCCTTTTCAGACTTGTTGCTAATACAGTGAACTAAATCATTAAGAATTATTCATAAATCATAAAGAATTATTCATTCTTTTATTGACTTTGACACATGAACATGGGAGTGAGGAAAAACAGCAAAAGAAGATTTTTATAGGAAATTTATATAATACTTTTTTCGCGTAATTTTTTTATTATCGTCTGTACTAAGAAGCAATTTCTCATATTTGTCAGTTCATTATATTTGGATCTTTCTTAGCAAAGGCATTTCTCCGAAATTCTTATTGCTATACTAGAATTATAATAATGCAGTTATGTCTTTTAAAAGTGGAGAAGAAACCTCAGAAGCAGAAGTAGTATAATAGAGTAGAGAGAGAACTGTCTTGGAGGCTAGAAAGATTTAGGTTCAAGGCCTGCCCTGCTCCTTAATTTTTTAGTACCTAATAATGTCCTAAGAGTACAAATTATAGAAAAGAGGCCCACTCACATTGCTAGAGGTGACTATCTTCACCAGAATGTTTCCCTAACCAATGAAATCACAGATCCAGTCCCCATCCCAAACCTCATGATTTTAAAAGTATTTTTAAAAGGAGTTTAAAAATATATATTAAGCAGTTCTGACACTGTCCCTAATATTATATAAAAAGTTCTATTTTAACCTAAAAAGGAGTATAGTCTGGATTACAAAGATTGGGCATTTGTTAGGTTACCTTACATAAATAGAGGAGAAAAGCTAATTCAGGATATAATACCTTGAAGACCTAAAACTAATATCATCTTCATTTCTTTTTTTTTTTAAACTTTTACCTTCAGTTTTACTTTCAGTTCTTAAGACAGAAGAGGGACATGGGTTAGGCAATTGGGGTTAAGAGACTTAACTTAAGGTCACACAGCTATGAAGTGTCTGAGGCCAGATTTGAACCCTGGTCCTCTCAACTCCAGGCCTGGTGTTCTATCTAAAGTTCTATCTAGCTACCCCACCCAAAACTAATATTTTCTCAGACTTGGTCAAGGTATGGAGTTCTGCCCAGGTTGTCAGATCTTTGCCCAAACTTTTGTCAACCAGAAATGAAAATGAGTTATTTACCCCATTAGAAAGAACTAGAGTCCATAAGACTCAGATCATAAAGTAAAAATAGGTGACTACCTTTTATTTTCTTTTATGACTGATGACTTTCTGGCAAGTTAAATCTCCTTTAAAAAAAAAATCTCCATTTTTATACAAAACATGATCCTTCAAATCATTTCCCTAATTTTGTTACTACACTGGAATTTTGCTATATGTGTCTGCCCTGGGCTTTTTTTTCTTAAACCCTTACCTTCCATCTTAGAATCAATTCTGGGTATTGGTTCTAAGGCAGAAGAGTGGTAGGGCTAAGTAATGGGGGTGGAGTGACTTGCCCAGGGTCATACAGTTAGGCAGTGTCTGAGGCCACATTTGAACCTGTCTCTGGGCCTGACTCTCAATCCACTGAGCTGCCCAACTCTCCTCCCTCCCCCGCTTTGTTTTTAAAAATAGAATACTGAATTAAAGTCATTGACAAAGACTCCTGAATTGTGTTATTAAGGAGGGCAAAAAAGGGCCTCTAAGGGAACTTGTTGAAAGTTAGCAAGCCAGGGAAGTGAATTAAGTACCTATACATGTCTCAGATCCTCTTGTGTGACTATGGAAAGTTGATTAATTAAGATCAGCAGATAAGTACCCTCTATGTAGAGAAGAAATCAGAGACTGAGCCATATCAAATGTGAAAAATCAGGAAACCAGAATTCAATCCTAATTCTTATACTTATTAATTTTAAAAGTATCTATGAAGTGTCTGCCTCATACCAGGTACTGTTTGAATTTGTTGGAAGGGAGAATACAAAGACAAAAATGAGACATTCCCTATCCTCAACTTCTTGCCCTTCTGTTGTGGGAAAGAACATGGACACATGTAATTAGAGGTAAAATAAAAGATAAATTAGGGGCAAGGGAATATTGGCAGGTTCCTAGGAAAGGCTTTATGTAGAAAGTGTCACTTGATTTGAGCTTTGAAGGAAAGTAGGAATTCTTAGAGCCAGAAGTGAGCAGGAAAGGTGTTCTTGCCACTGGAGATAGCCAGTGCAAAGGCAAGGCAATAGGAAGTAGAATTTAGCGTATGAGAAACAGCAAGCAGGTCAGCTTGATTCAACTGAAGAATGTAAGGAGAGTAATGTGAGACTAGAAAGGTAGCATGGGGTTGTGCGGCAAAGGATTCAAGTCAGTGACAGAGGGTCTTAAAATGCCAGAATTTCTATCTGATCCTAAAGACAATAGGGACCCACTTTGTACAAGGTCTTTATCTTCTCTGTCCATTTGAGATGGGTGAGATTTAAGACAAGATGAGGAGGTTCTGGCAAAGGTCTAGGCAAGAAGCAGTGGGGGTGTGACCTTGAGTGGTAGCCCTCTGAGAGTCACTGTAGTTCTGGACATATACATGACTTCTCTAAAACTTACTTTCATCCTTTGTAAAATGGGACTGCTAAGAACTTCATTACCTAGCTCCCAGGATTGTGGTTAGTTTAGAGCTTTGTCACCTTTCTAGTGCTTATATAAATGTGAGGTGGTGGTAGCATAAGAAATTAAGTCTACCTCAATTTGGTAACTCATCATCACTTCCTTGTTCACTGGACTTTCTTTTGGGAGCCTTCACTTGCCCTGTGATGACCTAAAGGAGCTTGAGCATGAAGAAGACCCAAAACTCTAGTGTCTTCATCATGACATTTATTATGGTTCATTTCAGCCACAAAGTCTCTTCTTGCTGCTGCTGCCTCTTTAAACCACTGGTTTGTTAAAACTTGACTCAAGACTGAAAGAGCCTTTTCTTGAGCCACCAGGAAACTAGCAGCAGCCCTAAAACTGTAGCCAGGATATCTCCGGGGCTTAATCTTCTATTGAAAAAGTAGACTTAGCATTTGTAGAAGTTAATGAGAGTTTTCAGTGGTAAAGGAGGTTCTTAAAATGAAAAAGAGCTGAATGAGAACAGAGAAATATTCACTGTTGAAAGTAAGCCTTCCTGTCTCCATCTTCCCCCAGAGTATGTCTTAAAATTCCTCTGACCAGGGATCCTGTCTCATTTTTGCATTTCCCCATAAGCATAGTATACAGTTTTCACACCTAGTAGGTACAAAATAAATATTGAATGTTGTCTTACTTGTTAATTTCCAGTTTCCAGAGCAGCCCTAAAATAACTTTCTGTAGATGTAAGACCCTTTTTTTCCCTCACTCCTAAGTTATCTTTCAGGCTTTATTTCATAAAACCCTACTTGACATACTCCTGACCTAGATTATTATTCTATACTCTGAGCTAGTAACCATGGTTTGTGCCTGCCACGCCACAGGCATCCCAATTGCCATTTGGTAGAGGCAATACATTATAGTTAATGTAACTGAGCTGAAGAAAATCATGATAGAATTAAAGACAAGGAAAGCAGTGCCCAGAACCTTTGGTTGAGGTTTCGCTGACGTGGATTGCTAATCTTCTCCATCTTGCATTTCTGTGGCAGAATTCTTATTGTATTTGTTTCTTTATGTCATTTCTCTTGGTGTTAATTATAAAGTTAAAGACCTCTCAACTTTCCGACAAGTCAATAGCATCTTTTTCCCTGGAAACTTCAGCTTGTCATGTACTAGCTCTTTAGAAACTCTCCTGCTAGGAGTTCTCAGATTTTGCATGTGTCTTCCATTCCCTTTCTTATAATAGGCCTCGAGTGCCTTTGGATGGCATGCTGCACCTCCATTAAAATAGTGTGTCCATGGAGGCAGTTGACTGGAGAACGTAGTGCACAGTGGGGGAAGTCAGAAGACTCGGGTTCTGGCCTTTGCTTTGTTACTAATCACCTTTTTGTCCTTGAACTAATCATTCCCTCATTTTGGAATTGTTTTCTCATATACAAAATGAGGGGAGTGATGTAGATGCTCTCTAAGTTCCTGTCTGTCTTTAGTATTCTAAGTGGGATTCTATGTTTTCCCATTCTGGTATTTGTGTATTACAATGCTAGTAATCAAACCAATGATGGTTTGACCCCTTGCATCAATGAAGTAATAAATGGAACCCACTTTTACTTCCTTCCTAATAGTCTCTTGTCTCCTTCATAATAGAACACATTATTGCAACAACTGGGAATTGCTCCCTTTTCTGATGGCCCGTGGCCCTTGTACATCCACCCTCAGAGCTTATCTGTGCTCTCACGCCTCCTCCTCATTTGGCAGCACAGAGCCAGTGCTCAAGGAGACCCTGATGTTCCTGAATGCCTTAAAGTTTGGGAGAGGTAAGAAAAATTGGAGAGAAATCTTGTATTAAAAAATGATCAACTTTTGACTCAAATGACAGGAACTTTAATGTTTTCTTGACTTTATTTTTTTTAACATTACTGTCACTTCTTAGTGATCCCCTTCACCTCTTTAAGAGACCCTTTGTCCGCCAACAGGAGAAAGGCATACTTCACCAGTAATCAAAATTATACTTAATCATTGCTTAATCAAGCTTCTAATCTTTCATTGTTGTTTTCCTTTACATTTTGGTGGTCATCATGTAGAATGTCCTTTTGGTTAATATTTACTTTTCAATAATTTGTATGGGTTTCCTCAAATTTCTTGAAATTTCTTCATGTCCTTTCTTACCCCATGCAGTATTATTCCATTATATTCCTGTACCACTATTTTTTTAGCCATTCCCTCAGAGATGGGCAGTTTCCAGTTCTTTGCTACCATAAAATAGAATCCTTTTCCAATGATCATGGTTTTCAGGCTTTCAAGGTTTGAGGTTTGAAGCTATTGATTCTATAACCTGAGTCAATAGGAGAACATGCTTTCTATGTGATTCGGAAAGATGGGATACTTAGAAAATAGAGTGGTAAGGTCCCTAAAGGAATCTTCCTTTAGAAAATCAGACATTTAGAATATGAATTCTAGGCCAAAGGTGACTACCAGAAATGATTTTATATTCCAACTCATTTAAAAAAATAAAAGTTTGAAGCAGAAAAACAACCCTATTTTCAAGTTGTATTCCTACATGCTTTGCCTGAAACTATTTAAAGAACTTGCAGTCTTTTGGCCAAATTTTAAAGGTTTTCTTTGCACTTGGGGGAAAACTCAGATTAATTGGTCACCTATTAAATCCTCTTTAGATGAATCTGGTTTTTGCCATTTTTTTGTCTGCATGTTTATGAATCTTCAAAGCTATTTGTGTTCCTAAAAGACTTTGTCTTTTTATTCTCCTCTCTAGGATCAAATAGCTATAATGCTGGATTTGTGAAATCGTAAACCCATGTGACTGATCCCAGGAGGATCAGTCAAAAATGAGGGGAGAAAGCCCTTATTAAAACACAAATCTCTTCCCTAATAGCCAAAGGGAGTGAGTGAACAGAATGCTGGCCACATTTATAGCTTTCTACATTAAAGCTCTTTTCCCAAGTTTGCTCAAGGGTAAAATTTCCTTCTTTGTGCACACATAGGATGCTGAGTTATTCAGAACTTTTTCATATTATGTGATGATTTTTAATATGTAGCATATTCTCTGGTGATGAGACTAGAACCAGATGACAAACTCACTGCAAGAAGTAATGGATTCTATCCTGCTTACATAGCCCTGCTATCATCATGCTTTTGGGCTGCTGTTTTTTAGAGTATGGTCCTTCTTTGTTTGCCAGCTCATTTCTACTGATAAGGAGACTGGAGTAGCTAGCTGCCTCATCACAGAACTCTGGGAGCTGTTTTTGGATGCCAACTCTGACATTTGTGTTTTCAGGGAAAGATTTGGTTTCTATTTCCTAACCATTTATGTCTTTTTCTCCCTGGACTCTCTAATTACCAGATTTTAAGAAATTTAATTCCCTATGTGTTTATTAACACTTTAGCCCCAGGGATATTTGTTGATTTTACCACATTGAGTCCCTTTCTTTTCTCTGACAGGTTTGTGGCCACACTGAAACAGAATGCCTTGCAAGGGGTGCTTCCTAGCGATACAGAAGACCTGAATGTGGAGCATTTACAGCTTCTCCTCCTCCTCTTCCACAACTTCTCAGAGAAAGGTCGTCGTTCCATATTGGCCCTTTGCATCCAGACCATCCTAGAGCTGACAGCTAGCTTGGATTCTCAGCTGTGCTCAGTGCCACTGCTCCTGGCTCGCCTTCTCTTGGTCTTTGATTATTTACTTCATCAGTACTCCAAAGTCCCAATGTACCTTTTTGAACAGGTATGGCCCCCAATACTCATTCCATTCTAATTGTGGAAACTCACATTTTGTTTTTTCTAATAGACTGTGACTAACCTATATAAAATCTGCCCTGCTTATATAAAGAAAGGCAGGATGGTGTAGTGAAAACATTGTTAGATTTGGAGTTAGGAGAGACTTGAGTTAAAATTCTGCTTCTTATCCTTGCCAGCAAGCCACTTAGCGTTATTGAGTCTCACTTTGTTCTTGTATAAAAAGAAGATAAGAGATGTGAGGATAAAACTAGGTTTTAAAAATATTTTACACATATACATATCTCACTTTGCAAGTTTTAAAGCAGTATTCCTCTTCTCTTAGCAAGCCTTTTACTCCACCTCTCTCCATACACTTTCTCAGCCAAGACCTTGCTTCATACTTACTTGAGAAGTGCAAGACCATCCAGAATGAAATCTCTCCTCTGCCTTCTTCTTTATCCCCAAACTTCTCCACATCTTCCTTAATCCCTCTTTGTTTTTGTCTCTAAGGAAGATGTGGCCTTTGCCTTTGTTCAGCTCTGCCTTTTTTGCTCTGGATTCCATCACATTCTTTAGGAGATTGTATAAACTCTCTTCTCTCATCTTCAGCTTTTCTTTATCCTTCCTGACTCCTTCCTTCCTGGCATCTACATATCAATCTACAACTCTTCCTGTCTTTAACCTTTGTTTGACTATCCCATCCACTCAAGCTATGAGCATGTATTCTTTTTTTCTTTTAACAAACTAGAAAAAGTTATCTGTGATCATTGCTTCTAGATCTTTCCTTTCCACTCTCTTTTGAATCCTCTGTGGTGTGTCTCCCACTCTCATCACTAAGTGAGATTACTCTTTCTGAAGTTATCTAGGATCTCTCAGTTGCTTGCCAAACCTGACCATCTTTTCTCACTCCTCATTTTTCTTGACCTTTCTGCAACCTTTGACACCAAGGATATTCACTGTCTCTGAGTAGGCAAATTTATGGCACATGTGCTAGATGAGACTGCTCCCTTTCTCCTCTTCACAGCATCGGAGGGCATTTCTCACACCACTTGCCTCTATTCCCAGTAGCTCAATAGGGGTGCTTCCTCTCTCCCCTGTCTGGGGTAAGGTGTGGGACTCGCATGTGGCATGAGGGTTGCAATTTTGGCACTTGGTCTCTTAAAGGTTCACCATCACTGCACTATTTCCGTGTTGTCATTTCATGACCCTGTTTTCTCTTGACTTTCCTCATTCTTGCCTTCCTATTCCTGTTCCTGTTTAGTATCTGTTACTGGCTCATCATTTGTTTCCCACCCCCACCTCTACCCTAAACTATATATCACTTCAGTTTCTGTCCCTGGCCTCTTCTTGCTCTACCTTTGCTTAATCTTATCAGCTCTCATGAGTCCAATATATCATCTTTACACAGATGATACACACATATCTAACCCCCATGTCTTTTTAGAACTCAAGTCCTACACCAGCAGCTGGACATTTTAACCTGTATGTCTCATCACCATTTCAAAGTCATTGTATCTGATGTGAAACTCATGATCTTTCCTAAATTTCCTCTTTCTCTAACCATTACAGTTTCTCTTGAGAGTAACATGATTCCCCTAGTCACCCAGGTTGACAACTTTGAAATTATCTTTAATTCTTTTCCCCTCACTCCCTATATTCCATAACTAGGTTGACAAATGTTGCCAATTCTTTCGCTATAGCATATCTCACATCTGTCCTCTTTAGTCAAATAGCTTTCATTGTTGTCTGAGTCTTTATCTTATTGCTTTTTGCCTGTGCTATTGTAATTGCTTTCTAGTTGGCCTCCCTATTTCTGGTTTTTCCCTATTCTAATCTGCCCTCAGCATTCTGCCAAATTAATGTACGAGGTCTGCCTTTGTCACTCTTCTGCTCAGGATTCTTCAGGAGCATCTGACTGATAGGTCTTCCAGACTTCCTTTAGATTCTCTTTTCACACATGTATGATAGCCATAACAGCCTATTTGCTGCTTTCTAAACTTGGTATTCCATTTTATTTCTGAACCTTTTTACAAGCTGCTGTCCATTCCTGGAGTATGTTTCCTCTACTTTTTTTGGCCTTTTAGAATTCTTTACTTCTTTTCGGGCTCACCCAAGTGCTACCTTTTTGAGTGAGGAAACTTGGCTGATATCCGGATTGTTAGGGCTCTATCTGTTCTCACAGTTATATTTGCTTTTATTTGTAAAGTAAATATATTTTGCCTGTTCATCCACATGGTGTGGATGAGGAATAACAAGTGGATAATCTGAGAGCTCTACACTATAGCCTCTGAGTGTCTTGAGAAAATCCATCATAGTGGGTGGTGGGTCTCCCTCCTCACTCCCCCAATCCCTCATTCCTCCTATTCCTGCTGAATTTATGGGAGGACATGGCTAAAAGTCACTTTGAATGTACAGGTATGGATGGATTGCTGTGTACATCTTTGGAGGAAACTTCTAAATCAAGTGATTACAAAATCATTTGATTAGTGTATGGATCCCCTATGGAATAATTTAAGGTCCTTAAGGGCAGGAGGTATTTTTGATTTTTGTATTTTTAGTTTCTGCACTTGTCACAGGGCCTTGCATAGTAGGTATTTAATAAATGCTTGTTAAATTGAATTGTTAAAAGCATTATAGAAATATGGATGCTTATGATAATTTGATAACAATATCCAGAAAAAGAAATTCATTAACTATTATAGAGCCAAATAATAATAAAATTTCCAACTTACGTTAATATAATGCTTTGAAGTTTGCAAAGCATGTTATACAAATTATCTCATTTGAATCCTTTTGAGGCAGGTATTATTAGTCTTGTTAGTTGTTATCCTAGTTTTGCAGCTGAGGAAATTGGTGGAGACTTAAAGTGAATTGCTGGGCATGTCACTGCTGGTAACTGCCAGAGGCCTAATTTTGAGTTGGCCATTCCAGACTGGAGGCCCAGCACTCCATTACACTAACCCTTGAATTAAAAGAGAATTTTTTTTTGTTTCTTACCCTATTTATGCTGTAAGTCATTTGAGACTCTGCAGGATGATAGAAGCTGTCATTTCTTACAATATCCTTTTAAAGGCATTGCTAAGAGTTAATGAACTCCAGTAGCTGGACAGTTCCTTGTGATGCTTCTCTCTATATCAAAGTGGGCCTGACCACTTCATATGGGCATTTGCTGTCATTGTAAAGAGAAACTGGATCATAGTGGGGAAATTGCTATTTGGGGATGAGCAATCCTAGTGTGTGGCACACCAGCTGTGTGACCTAGGTGAGTCCTTTAGCATCTCTCTGCCTCTGTCTCCTCTGTAGAGATAATGATACCTGTTCTGCCTATTGACAGGACTGTTTTGATGCTAAGAAATGATCATGTATTAAAATGCTGTGCTAATTTTAAAGCACTATGAATATCTGGCTGTTACTCTTTCATTCTCATCTTTTTCATTGGGATTCCAGTGATTATTATTATTTTTTTTTTTTAAAAACCCTTACCTTCCATCTTGGAGTCAATACTGTGTATTGGCTCCAAGGCAGAAGAGTGGTAAGGGCTAGGCAATGGGGGTCAAGTGACTTGCCCAGGGTCACACAGCTAGGAAGTGGCTGAGGCCAGATTTGAACCTAGGACCTCCCGTCTCTAGGGCTGACTCTTAATCCACTGAGCTACCCAGCTGCCCCCATCCAGTGATTATTTTTACTCTTTTCAAGCTGTTTGTCAGCATCTAAGAAAGATTAGAACAGAATTGGTGATGATATATTTCTTCCATAAATTAAATCCTCATGTGTTTTGTGCAGGTGCAATATAACCTCCTTAGCCCTCCTTTTGGCTGGGTAACTGGATCTCAGGAAAGTGGCCGTAGGGCCCCTCTGCCCTTGTATCATGGCTTCAAAGAAGTGGAAGAAAACTGGATCAAGCATTGTGCATCAGGTCAGATGAGAAGAACTTTATAAAGACTCTCTAGCTTCTTTAGTGCACCTCAATGAAAAAAATAAAAAAGGAAGGAAGGAATAAAGAAAAGAAAGAAATTAGTTAATAATCAAGAAGATTGGAATAAAATAACTAAAAAAATTGTCAATTTGGGCAATTGTCCTATTGCTAGGAAGGCCAGCATCTTTCCAAGAAAGATTGAGTTGATTCCATTTGACAAGATTTTCAAATTTGCCAAGTCCGTAATTCCCTACTGAGGGGAAGTAAATGGTATGTGCAAGTTACAGTTGCCTCTCTGAGTCTCTATTTCCTGGAGGGAATCAAGGGCCAGAGCACCAGTTATGGGCTCTTACCTGACCCCAGTGTATATGTATAAAGACATGGGCATGCCTGATTGCTGCATTTTAAGTTCTTTGTTCTATTTTTGCTTATGGTTTAGAATTTCTGAGTCATGGATTAGAACTGTGGGGGACCCCTTCCCCCATCCACAAGCCATTTTATCTTCCTATTTGAGGATTTAGCAAACATTTATTAAACACTTGCTGTATGGAGAGAGAACATTATACTAGGCTTTGGACAAGTTACACAACTGAGATAAGACACTTTCTATCTTCATGGAACTTTCTGCCTTTTATGGAGCTAGACACATGCATATAAATATAAAACATTACATAATAAATGCATTAGAGTGCTGCGATCAAAATGCCCAGTGTGTCTGCTGTCTGTAAGTGTTGTCCTGGGGCTTTCAGAGAGGTGAGAGAATTCCTAGAAACATAAGCTTGAGTCTACACTCCCAGAGTCTTTAGTTTATTTACTCAGAATATATCTTCTTACATTGATCTTTTTGAGAGCTAGGAAATGACATTTTATGTTGGACTCTTCTAGGTCTATAAAATGATGGTTCTGTTTCATATCTGTTAGGGCACATTGCCTTCCAAATTGCTGTTTGATATATATGTATGTGTGTGTGCATGCGTGTGTGTATGTGCATGTGTAAAACCCTTACCTTCCATCTTAGAATCAATTCTGTGTATTGGTTCCAAGACAGAAGAGTGGTAAGGGCTAGGCAATGGGGGTTAAGTGACTTCCCCAGGGTCACATAACTAGGAAATGTCTGAGGCCAGATTTGAACCTAGGACCTCCCATTTCTAGGCCTGGCTTTCAATCCACTGAACTACTCAGCTGTACCCTGTCTGATTTTTATATTGCACTTTACAGGCAGAGGACAATGCACCTACTCCTCTCTAATCACATGTTAAATATATTCTGTCTTCCAGATGCTGCTTCACAGCCCAGGTTTTATTGTGTCCTGTCACCAGAAGCCTCAGAAGATGACTTAAATCGTCTTGATAATATGGTATCAGGAATCCCAAACCCTTATTTTACATCATGGGAGAGAGGGACCTTGGATTCTCACCCTGGCAGAGTTAGAGAAAGAAGAAAGAATGACTGAGGGTGTTGGACCTGGGATGTAGGCTTTACATTAGTGACCATTTCTAGTTTTATGAGACCATTTTCATCTTGAAGATAGGTTCTGCCTGGCAATTGAGGAAGGAGATGGTTGATATTGGGTTTCATGAAATTTAATTCCTTCTGAGCGGGAATTCAGAGCAATAGCAAGTGAATCGAATGGCCTTTGGTGGTGGGACATTCTGTCAGCACTGAGTGTGTGAGGAAACCATCTTGTTCTTGTGTTCTGGCCTTAGATCTGTGAGGTCCTTTTCTCCAGAGCAGTGAAATATGATGAACTCTACAGTGCCCTGACATCTTTGCTAGCAGCTGGATCTCAGTTTGACACCACCAGGAGGAAGGAGAGCAAGAATGTGACCGTCTTGGTAAGAGCCTGAGAATATTGGGCTTCTCTGTTCTAAGGAAGGTTGTATTCCTGAAGGTTGATGTTCAGACCAGAACCTTTCTTTCCAAGGTCTGGTATCTCAGCAGGTGGTTGAATGTCAATTGACAAGTAAGCCCAGTTTTTAATTCCATATCATAGATAAGTTTCAAGTTTTTTTTTGTTAAATTTGGATAGATTATTCACCTCATGGAGGATTAATTTGAACATTCGTGTGCTTTTATTAGGGTTTTAGTGAAGTGGCTGTTTGCGAATAAATAGCAACCTGTGCACTGTGGGCTGACTGTGGAAGAGGGAGGTTTTTCCCGTTTTGTATGTACCCAAAATGTTTGGGGCTGAGGCTGTCCTCCCATAGCAGTATTGGCTTCATTAGCCTGTATTACGTGCAGGATGAAGCCCATGATTTGAACATGTAGAATAAATTCTCTGCTATTTTAAAAAAATTCTTAGTTTCTGTATTAGAATCAATTCTATGTATTGGTTCCAAGAAAGAAGAGCAGTAAGGGCTTGGCAGTGGAAGGTTAAGTGACTTGCCCAGAGTCAGACAGCTTAGAAGTGTCTGAGGCCAAATTTGAACCTAGGATCTCCCATCTCTAGGTCTGACTTCTGAGCTACCTTGCTGCCCACTTCCCTTCTCTTTTATTGGGTGTATTGCAGCAGAGTTTTTCCCCCATCACATAAGTGTCAAATGTGACCCTCAATACTCTTGATTTTGCCTGAATGAAATTAAAATATAATTAGGAAATATATAACCAAATAAATGAAAATGCAGTAGAACATGTTTGCTGTTAATATGTGGTTTTCTAAGACAACAGAGGTCTATAGGTCTATAGGTAAAGGGGTCCTGGCCCCTGTTGTTATTTGTACTTGACATCACTGGTCAACAGCTTCCAGGTGGGAAGTCTCACAGCTGAGGGGAGCTAAAACTCAAGTGGAACCAGGGACTTGATGCAGTGACAGTTTTGTTCTTGGGATAGCACTTTTATGTGGGGAGATGAAAGTGAAATAAGATGGAAGTGAAATAAGTCAAGTGACATATTACTCTTGCTTCTTTCAGGAGGCCTGTGCCCTCCAGTATTACTTCTTGATACTCTGGAGGATCCTAGGGATTTTGCCACCATCCAAGAAATATATGAACCAGTTGGCCATGAACACCCGTGAGTTGAGCGAATGTGACATTCTGCATACTTTGCGCTGGTCTTCCCGCCTTCGGATCAGCTCTTATGTCAGCTGGGTAAAGGTACGGTAGTATCACACATGGTGTAGCATTGAAGATTGGCTGCTTTGACCTGAGGAAGAAGATGGCTTTAGGTCTGGCCTAGATCATGTGCTCAAGAGTGTCCTGAAATGAAATTATTTTCCTATTCCCTACACAGGATCACCTTGTCCAACAGGGCATGAAAGCTGACCGTGCTAGTCCCCTCCTTGAGCTGGCATCCAGCACATGCCGCTCTGTGAGATATGATGTGGAAATAGCAGAGGGGTACTTTGCTCAACAGGTAGGCTAGTCTTTATTTAGAATAGTGCTAATGTAGCCACTGGGGCCTGCTTAGCCCTCTTGACTAATGATGTCTGGTGTTTTTAAGATCTCATCATTCTGTGGCATCGACTGTACCACCATCTTGCAGTTACACGAGATTCCCAGCCTGCAATCCATCTATACCCTTGATGCAGCCATTTCCAAGGTCCAGGTCTCTCTGGATGAATATTTTTCCAAGTTGGCAGCTGAGACTGACCCTCATAAGTCATCGGAGATAACTAAGAACCTTTTGCCTGCTACACTACAACTTATTGATACCTACGCATCATTCACTAGGTGTAGTATATTGCTTAGAGAAATGGGGGAGTGAAGACATTTTTCCTAGGGAATCATAGGCTTTCCTAGAAAGGTACAGGTTCATTTTCTTTAACTTTATGGTTCTAATGCTGTGTATATACAGCTACTCACTCTTTACTGCCCTAACGACTCAGAGTTCATATTTCTTGGCTCCTTTTTCATCACTTTTGGGGATTTTTCTTTTCCTTTGATATAGTGTGTCCTTTTTGTTCCTACATGGGGAGTCTACATATATTTTTTTATTTTAGCAATATGTGAGGAATTCTGTGTAAATTTGAGAAGATTCCGTTTCTGGCTAGATGCTAGATATTTCTTTTAGCTTATTTACTCTGAGGATGAAATACAAAGAAAAAGAGGACCAATTTTTTCAAATGCCTTAAGTTCATTTACTAATTGTGAGAACCCCTTGCAGATTATAGTGACTAATTTTGGCAGCCATTTATTAAACACCTAGTATATATGTAAGGTAAATATAGGGGCTGGGGATTCAAAGGTAAAGATTGACTTCAGTCTTAGCCCTCAATGAACTTATTCTTATGTATTACAGGTATACAAGGCAGAATGGGAGGAATAAAGGCAATAAAGAAATCTAGACCAATAGTTCTCTCTTTTTTTTAAATATGAGGAACCCCCCCCCTTAAGAAAAGATTTATTTTTTTTAATGGGGAAAAATTTATATCTCTCTCCTACCTCTTCCCCCATTGAAAAACAAACCAAAAAAAATCTCATAACAGATGCACAAAATTAAGCAAAACAAGTTTTTACATTGGATAGGTCCAAAAAATTTATGATGATCCTTTTTTACCATTAAAAAAATTTGCATATACTCTCCACAGTTAGTCGTAGTAGTACTATTTGTGTCTCTTAATTGAGAATATACCTAATGACTAATTGCCAATGTTGGGTGCATATGTGGATCCCCTTTGGTCATATCTGTGCCTCTCTCAGTCTTAGAGGCATAGGTGGGGAAGCTGTGTCTAGAACAAGTGCCATTAGAAAGGAGGTAGGAAGGGGTCACTTTCTTCTGGGAAATTAGGGAGATTTTGATGGAGGAGGTATCACATGTGCTGATTTTTGAAGAGAAAGATTACCAAACAGCTTTGAAAAGAAAGCTTTTGAATATCTGAGAGATTATTTTGAAAGATTTATAATTTAGTTCTCTTTGAATGTAGATTTTCAATGCTAAAGGAATTATTAATAAAAATGACTACATATAGGCAGCTATAATAGGAATGTTTTAATTATTGAAACAAATGAAAATAATATTTAAAATTTTTGAAAGATCTTATGTTTAAGGAGTTCATGGGCTTTATGATGCTTACGTCAACATTGCTAATGACACATTGTACAAAAGACAGCCCATGGATTATTTCTTGTTCTCCACACTATTGGATCTTCTTCTTTATTAGAAGAATCATCGTCTACCTTCTATTAGTAGTGACTACAGAAGGCAGAGTAATATTGCTCTCTGACTTGATTTAATAACATTTCAGTAGCATCAAATTGCTGTCAGAATTGTGGAGCAAAAATCTTGTCAGACTATCCTGCTCCTATCTTATTCCTTATTCTTGTGCTTTTGAGATGTAGAAATAGGTCCTTAGAGATTTAGTGACTTTCCCAAAATCTTAACAGATTTTCTTGACTAAGTTGAAGATAGACTTCCAGGCTATTTATTTATTTATTCATTTATTCGTCTGTCTATCTATCTATCTATCTATCTATCTATCTATCTATCTATCTATCTATCTATCTATCTATCTATCTATCTATCTATCTATCTAATCTAGATCCCATTTCCCTACATTTGTCCCACAGGTCTTATTTGTTGCGAAGCCTCTCTGAGGAGGGATCCTCTGAGAATAAACCTTCTGAAGAAAAACTTGGAGGCTATGCTGCTGTCTTGGCAATAGGCTCAAGCCGTTGCAAGTCCAATACCTTGGGTAAGGAACAGCTGACTGTTGGGTGATTGGGTTGTTGAAGAGAAGACTCAGAGTAGAGGAGCCTTCCCATTCTTGGTGTGAACAGTTTTTTCTGCTGTTACCTTCTCTGTAGATTTGGATGTTAGCCTCCTGACCGTTGTCTTTGCTTTCTATTTCTCCTCATCTGATTCAGCCTTCATATTGTCTGCAAGCATGAATTTCATAATGTACAATTTTGATTATATGAAGTTCTGCTCAGATACTGCCAGTGACACTCCATAGAAAATAAAATAGGAACTCAATGTCTGTTATGAATGCATGACATATTTAGAGTTCTCTCAGCCTACTCTTTCATTCTTTATTTCATGCTACTCCCCTTTATTTGTTTTGTATTCCAACCTAATTATTTCTATTTTTAAAAATGTTATTTAATTAGTCAATTAAGAACATTATTCCTTGGTTACAAGAATCATATTTTTTCCCTCCCTTTCCCCACCCCCTCCCATAGCCAAGGAGCAATTCCACTGGGTTTTACATGTGTCCTTGAAAAGAACCTATTTCCATGTTGTTGATGTTTGCACTAGGATGACCATTTAAGAGTCTTACATCCCCAATCATAGCCTCCTCAAGCCATGTAATCAAGCAGTTGTTTTTCTTCGGTGCTTCTACTCCCACCGTTTTCCCTCTGAATGTGGATACTGTTATTTCTCATAAGTCCTTCAGGATTGTCCTGGATCATTGAATTGCCATTAGTGGAGAAGTCCATTACATTTGATTGTGCCACAGTGTATCAGTCTCTATGTACAATGTTCTCCTGGTTCTGCTCCTTTCACTCTGCATCAATTCCTGGAAGTTGTTCCACTTCACATGGAATTCCTCCAGTTCATTGTTCCTTTGAGCACAATAGTATTCCATCACCAACATATACCACAATTTGTTCAGCTATTCCCCAATTGGAGGGCATCCCCTCATTTTCCATATTTTTGCCATCACAAAGAGTACAACTTATGAATATTCTTGTACAAGTCTTTTTTCTTATCTCTTTTGGGTATAAACCCAGCAGTGCTATGGCTGGATCAAAGGGCAGGCAGTCTTTTAGCGCCCTTTGGGCATAGTTCCAAATTGCCTTCCAGAATGGTTGGATCAATTTATAACTCCACCAGCAATGCATTTATATCCCACCTTTGCCACATCCCCTCTAACATTTATCCCCATTGCAGATTACTGATGGTTTTAGATTTATACAGTTTATTATTTTTAGGACAGGCCCTTCTATTCCTATACTTTCTAGTGTTTTCAAGAGGAATGAGTGTATTTTGGCATCTATTGAGATAATCATGTGCTTTTTGTTGATTTGCTTGTTGATATGGTCAATTATGTGGCTGGTTTTCATAATATTGAACCATCCTTGCATTCCTGGTATAAATAGTATTCTATTTAAGAATTTTGCATCTATGTTCATTAAGGAAATTGGTCTGTAGTTTTCTTTCTCTGTTTTTGAACTGCCTGGCTTTGGAATTAGTACCATATTTGTGTCATAAAAAGAATTTGGTAGAACTCCTTTGCTTATTCTGTCAAATAGTTTGTATGGTATTAGGTTAGTTGTTCTTTGAATGTTTGATAGAATTCATTTGTGAATCCATCAGGCCCTGGGGGTTTTTTCTTAGGGAGTTCTTTGATGCATCATTCAGTTTCTTTCTGATACAGGATTATTTAAGAATTCTATTTCTTCTTCTGTTAATTTAGTCAATTTATATTCTTGTAAGTATTCATATCACCTAGATTGCCATATTTGTTGCCATATAATTGGGCAAAATAGTTTTTAATGATTGCCTTAATTTCTTCTTCATTAGAGGTGAGGTTTTCCTTTTTATCTATGATACTGTTAATTTGGTTTTCGTCTTTCCTTTTTTATTATATTGACTAGTACTTTGTCTATTTTGTTTGTTTTTTTCAAAATACCACCTTCTACTCTTATTTATTATTTCAATAATTCTTTCATTTTCAATTTTATTAATTTCTCCCTTAATTTTTAGGATCTCTAATTTAGTTTTCATCTGAGGGTTTTTAATTTGTTCACTTTCAAGTTTTTTGATTCACATGTCCAATTCATTGACCTCTGCCCTCCCTAATTTATTAATATATGAACTCAAGGATATAAATTTCCCCCTGAGTATTGCTTTGGCTACATCCCATAGATTTTGAAAAGATGTCTCATCATTGTCAATTTCTTCAATGAAATTATTAATTGCTTCTATGATTTGTTCTTTAATCGATTTTGTAGAATCATATTATTTAATTTCCCATTAGTTTTTGAATTGGCTCTCCATGTACCTTTATTGATTATTATTTTTATTGCATTATGATCTGAAAAGGTTGCATTTATTATTTCTGCTTTTCTGCATTTGTTTGCCATGCTTTTATGCCCTAGTACATGGTCAGTCTTTGTGAATGTACCATGTGCTTGTTATAGTTAAAAGAATGGTTGCCTTAAACTGTTGCCGCAGAAATATGTTTTCAAGACAGTGTCTTGAGTTAAATCAAAAATGAAGTGGTCGCCATGGGAAAATTCCCAAATATTAAATATACCCAAGTCAGCTGGGTTTTATAGAGATTTTAATGAATACAAATTAAGGAATTAATGAAAGGGAGAGATAGAGTAAGAGGAAATAATGAGAAAAGGGCTAGGCTAGCCTAAGCTTAAGCCTTAAGAGAGAGATCAGTCAGTCTTTAATCCACTCACCATAAGATTTGTACCAAGCAAGATTCTAGTGTTCAGAGACTCAGCTCAACTAAGTTCAGCCACTGAGCCCTTCAATTCAGCTTTGGCAAGCATTGTTTTTTTACTTCAGAGGCCTTCTGGCCTCCTTTTAAAGAGAATTTTCTCCTATGTCACCTCCCCTAAATTTTCACATCTACCAATCACAGTAGACATTTTCACAGGATTAACCATTCTTAATTCACACCTGAGTGGACTAAACTTTTGAGTAATTCACACCTGAGTAGACTAAACTTCACACCTCTTTTGTTAAGCTTGTCCCTTGCAAGTTTGCAAGTTGCCTGACCTTTTAGTGATTAATTTTACCTTCATAGGTACTTAGCACCTTTTTGTATTAGATCTAAAAATAGACTTAGCTTAAGGGCTTTTGCCTCACTATAAGTATGAGTTAAGTACTTTTCATTGTTCAGTATGGAGTTTACAACTTTATCTTCTCCTAAAGTATGCTTAAGTATGAGTGGAGTAATATTAGAGTTCTCACATTCCTGATCAAGTACCTGCATTGTTTAAAATGGAGAATGGTCTTAACCAAATATTCTAAGGTAGAGTCTGAGAATTTTTAACATTCACAAGTCTGAGAAATTTTTAGATTCACAATTCCCCCTGATGATCATTGGGAGACTAGGCTCCCCATTGATCACTTAACATAATCATCTTGTAGTTCTAAATGCACTTCTAACTATACATGCATACAATATTCAATTTTTTAAGAGGAAATTAGAGTAGTGAGGGAGGAAATAGAAAAGAAAGTAAGCAAAACCAATGTTTTGCTAGGTGCATTGACAGCCAAATTAGGGGCGGTCCCTTTTGGCATAAAAGTGTACATTTACAATAAATGTTCAATCAAACTTCAGTTCAATCAACCATATCCAAAGTTCATTCTTGATCTTCTTGATACTGGTAGTGTATGATAATGGTAATTTAGGTTTTCTGGTATCTTTCTGCAACAGTTCATTCTTTGGATTTAGAAATTAATTAGCAAGCTTCTTCCTTGAAGATATTTTCTCAAACAAAAATCAAAATCTTGGATTTTTATAAAATACAATCTCAAAAAAAAGATAAAAAATCTTGGATTTTAAATTAAAATACAATCCCCCCCGAAGTAGGTGTTAAAAAATATCCAGTTCAGCTCAGGATGCAATGTTGAGTCATGGGGGTGTATGAGTCAATTATCAAAAGAAGAGAAAAACAATCAAAAACGTGAGGGAAAAAAAAATCAAAATAGGCCCTTGTATAGGTCCAATTTAAAGTAATTTCTATCCCACAAGTCTGTAAGACAGAATGCAGCAATATTTCATTTACCCATTTACAGCCAAGACTACAGGAAGTTGCCATAGTATAAGAAGGAAAAAAAATTAGAATTCTATTTTCATAGGGAAGCTTCATTCCCTCATCTGACTTTTTTGTCATTCTCAGGGATATAGGGAGACATCATGATAGTCAAATTTTGTACTTGTATGAGTACTTCACAAAGAGTGTAGATACAAGGAAGTCCTACGACTTAACATATGTCAAGCATTGCAACCTCGAGTCTCACACTAATTTCAACTCCTTTCATATTGGTGTAGAAGTTCATCAATATCACATGAATTGGTTTCATTTTGACCTGTGTGCTCTTTTTGGCACTTTTCAGGTTAAGTCCATGCTCCTCATTTTTTATCCCATTTCCTGGAATCATACATAAACATTAATCACAGTCCCATAAAATTTTATCAATAAATGGCAGGTTCCCATAGTTTAAAGCTTTGGGGTATGCATTGACATTGTAGTAAGAATATATATATTAAACTTTTAGTACTGCAAAAAAATATATTATTTATGTGTACCTTTAGTACAAGAAATGAGAAAAAAATCAAATATTCTAATCAAAATAAAAGAAAAGCAATAATAAAAATAAGGAAAAAATCAGTAATGCAATGTGTTCTCAAAAAACAGTATCAACTTCTTAATGGATTATTATCTCCAATGCATATGATAGTGTACATTCAATCAGTCTCAACAGAAGATGCTTTCTTCACATGTGAGCAATGAATCCAAGAGTCCTTTTCTCCAACCTTTATAGATGTTGGAGTAGTTAACAATATTTGGAATGATCCTTCCCTGGAAGGTTGAATTGCTCCAGTACGATTGAAATTCTTAATATATACTTTGTCTCCTGGGTTCAGGTCATGAAGAGAAAAGTCTAGTGGTCCGGCTTGTACTGCAGCTCCGTATTCATGAAGTTCACGCAGTTTGTGCTGTAACTCCTGTATATAGGAAGCAATAGTAGTATCTCCCTCAATAGTGATGTATATGCAGGGGGAAAAGGTTTAGCCTGTATAGGTGGATGTCCAAAAGTCTCCTCTAGGCCTGCTTCTAAGATAAAATAGGGCCAGAGGGAGAATTTCAGGCCACTTCAAATGAGTCTCAGTGCATAATTTTCCAATCATAGTTTTAAGTTCTTTTTTCATCCTCCCAACTTGGCCTGAGCTCTGGGGATGATATGGAACATGAAATTTGGGAGTTATCCCCAAGCAAGAATATATCTGATTTAGGACAGAATCAGTAAAATGACTTCCTCTATCTGAATCAATACATGCTGGCAGTCCAAAGCGAGGAATAATTTCCTTTAAAAGTATCTTAGCAACAAAATCCTCTGTGGCTCGGGTCACAGAAAATGCTTCTGGCCATCTGGTTAGTTGATCTACAATGACTAGACAAAATTTATAACGTCCAGCCTTTGGCATTGTTAAGAAATCTATCTATAGATGTTCAAAAGGTGTGTGAGCCAGAGGACGCCCACCAAAGGATTCTCCACGAAATGCATGTTGGTTATATGCTTGACACGTAGAGCAGGCTGAACACACTTCAGAGGCTATAGTAGTTATACTAGGGGCTATCCATACTCTCTTGACAGAGTCCACGATGCTCTGGATGCCAAAGTGACCATTTTTATGAATAGATTGGAAAATTTGGTGATAGAAACTTCTAGGGGAGCAGGGGTTTTCCTTCAGATGACACCCATACTCCATTAATCTGTTTTGCTTTGAATTTTTGTTTCCATTTTTCCACTTCCTTTTTATTATAGGAAAGTGATAAATTTAAATCATCAGTTGTAAAATTAATTCATGTCCTTCTATGGCTGCCAGCTTTGCAGCGGCATCTGTTTGGTCATTTCCTCTAGAGACAGGGTCAGTTCCACCTGGGGCAGAGCAATGAACTACAGCTAGGGCTTTAGGCAGCTGTAGAGCAGAAAGAACTTCATTAATAATTTCTTCATTAGCTATAGATTTTCCAGCTGAGGTTAAAAATCGTCTTTGGAGCCATAACATTCCGACTGAGTGACAAATGCCAAAAGCATATCTAGAATCTGTATAAATTGCTGCCTTTTTATCCTTGGCAATTATACAAGCGTGCTTCAGAGCTATGAGTTCTGCTCCTTGAGCACTAATGTTAGAGGGTAGTGACGTTGACCATTGTGATGATTTATATAGTGGGAGTTATAAACTGTGCTAGATAAAAGAGTATTTGGCTTAAATTGACTGCAGAAAATATGGTTTCAAGACAGTGTCTTGTTTTAAGTCGAATAATATAAAGTGGCCGTCAGGGAAAAATTCCCAAATATGAAATATACCCAAGTCAACTGGGTTTTATAGAGATTTTAATTAATAAAAATGAGGAATTAAAGAAAGTGAGAGAGAGAGAAAAAGGGAATAATGAGAAAAAAGGCTAGGCCAGCTTAGGCTAGCCTTAAGAGAGAGAGATCAGTCAGTCTTCAATCCACTCACCACAAGATTTGTCCCAAGCCAGATTCTAGTGTTCAGAGAGACACCAGGCAGCTTTGGCCAGCTCCATCTCCAGAGAGAGAGAGAGATTCTTCTGACAGTCCCCGAGAGAGTCCTGAGAGAGAGTGTCCTCTGAGGGAGTTCCAGCGAGACTCCCTTGCTCTCAGCTTCTGATCTCCTTTTAAAGGGAATTTTCTCCTATGTCACCTCCCCTAAGTTCTCACATCTACCAATCACAGTAGACGTTTTCCAAAGGACAGACCATTCTTACTTCACACCTAAGTAGGCTAAGCTTTTAAGTAATTCAGACCTGAGTAAGTTCTCACCTCTTTGCCTTTTGCAAGTTCACAAGTTGCCTGACCTTTATAGGTACTTAGCACCCTTTTGTATTAGATCTAAAAATAGGCACAGCTTAAGAACTTTTGCCTTACTATAAGTATGGGTTTAAGTATTTTTCATTGTTCAGCAAGGAGTTTCTTCCCCTAAAGCATGCTTAAGTAGGGTTGGAGTAGAGGTCTCAAATTCCTGATCTAAGTCCCTTCATTGTTTAAATGGGGAATGGTCTTAACCAAACCTTATGAAGTAGGGTCTGAGAATTTTTTAAGGTTCACACCATTCAGTGGCAAATTCTGAGACTATGGCAGTTTCAGTGTAGCGTATGCCATCCCTCATAAAAGAGGATCCATCAGTAAATGAAATCAGATCTGGATTGTCTAAGGGAGTGTCCAAGAGATTATCTCGAGGCTTTTCTGCCATGGACATTAGTGTTTCATAATTGTGTAATGGTTCTCCTGAAGTAGGTAAATCTGGAAGCAAGATGGCAGATTTAAGGGTTGTACAGCGTTTCAAGGTAATGTTTTCACTATTTAAAAAGGTTATTTTGTACTTTGTAATTCTCTGATCCGAGAATGCCTGTGTTCTATGCTTTAGCAACAATGCTTCTACCGCATGTGGGCACATAATTATTAATGGGCATCCCAATTCTAGATCGACAGTTTTTGTCACTAGTAAGGCTGTAGCAGCTATTCCTCTAAGACATGGAGGTGCTCCTGCTGCTACTGGGTCCAATTGGGCAGAATAATAAGTAATTGGGCACTGAGAAGGTCCCAAAGTCTGAGTTAAAACACCAGAAGCTCTTTGCTCATGCACATACAAAGTAAATGGCTTGTTGTAATCTGGTATGCCTAGAGCAGGGGCAGACATGATAGCCTTTTTTAGCTCTGATAGAGCTGACAAGTGTTCAGGCTCTAATTTGAGGGATTCAGGGACTGAATACTTAAAGGTGGGTAACACCCTTTGTGATTGTCTCTTAGGCACTGGAGCCACCAGGTCTGTATTAAAGAATTTACCCGATTTAAATTGTTATTCCATTGACTCACAAAGTGTAGTGGGAGTATCAGGAATACCCCTTAGAGTTAAAAAACTTCCCCCTAGAATGGTGTCTGTAGGACCCCTAGAGGTACAACATTCCTTTCTTTTGATGCCTGACTCCCCTTTAAATTTGCTAGGGAGGGATCTTCTATGCAAACTCAGAGCCACAATAACTTGCTCCCCAGATGGCTCCTTAATACTGGAAGTACCAGAGGAATCTTTAAATTTACTCCCTGTACTTCTCTCAGAGAGCCAGGAGGAATAAGAACCTCCCACTTTTGAAATACCTAAGGATATACCCGAGTCTCTTTTGGCCACATCTTCTTCCAATGTAGGCTTACTTAAATCTGCTGTTCCTGTGCAGATAAAAACTAAATCTAGCCCACCTCCTTCCTTTCCTCAGTATCCCCTCTCAAAGGAGGCAATTGAGGGTATTACCCCAGTTATTAACTCATTAATTAAACAAGGAATAATAATCCCTTGGAAATCTGAATACAACACGCCCATCCTGTCAGTTAAGAAACCAAAACGAGGGCCCCATGGCAAGTACCTCTATAGATTTGTACAGGATCTGAGGGCGGTGAATAATCACGTTATAAAGAGACACTCCGTAGTTTCCAACATAAATATTATTATTTCCTCTATTCCTAGCACAGCTACATATTTTACAGTAGTAGACTTGTGCTCAGCTTTCTTTACCATACCTATATATGAGAACTGCAGGCATATTTTTGCTTTTACCTGGAAGGGCTCACAATATACATGGTGTCATCTGCCACAGGGTTATGTGGAAAGTCCGAGTTTATTTGAGCACATTTTGAGCCAAGACACAGACAATATAATATTTAAAAATAGTAAATTAATCAAATATGTACATGATCTACTCTTGGCTTCAATAGATGCAGAAACATGTCAGGAAGATAGTAAACACCTTCTTTTGGAATTGCACAAAAGAGGATATAAAATCTTGAAGGATAAAGTTCACTGGTGTCTCCCTAAAGTAGAATATTGGGGATTCATCCATACTGCTGGTGCTCGCTATATTTCTCCAAAACGAATTGAGAATATTCAAAATTTAAGCTCTCCTACTACTAAGAAACAGTTGAGAGCAATTTTAGGAGCAACAGGCTTTTGCAGACAATGGATTCCTTGCTATGGGGAAATTAATAAACCCTTTATAGCAATAACAAAGGATTTGGTCCCTTCGTGGTCGCTACAAACTGCTGAAAAGGTGTATTGCTTTTTGTCCCTATTTATTTTTCTCCATATATCTATGAATTCTAATTTTTCTAAGATTTCATTCACATCTCTTACCTCTTATTTATTTATTTTTTTGATTTATCTAAATTTGATAGTTGTAAGTTCAGGTCTCCGACTAGTATAGTTTTACTATATTTCCTCCTTCAACTCCACTAGTTTCTCCTTTAGAAATGTGGATGCTATACCATTTGGTGTATACATGTTGATTACTGATATTTCCTCATTGTCTATACTGCCTCTTATCAGGATGTAGTTACCTTCCCTATCCCTTTTAATCAGGTCTATTTTTATTTTGGTTTTGTCAGATATCATGATCTTCTTTATCCACTGGTGGCCCAATAGATTTTTCTCCAATCTTTAATTCTGTCCTTGTGAGTGTCTGCACACCTCATGTGTGTTTCTTGTAGACAACATATAGTAGGATTTTTGTTTCTAATCCATTCTGCTCTTTGTTTTCGTTTTGTGGGTGAGTTCATTCCATTCACGTTCAAAATTATGATTGCCACTTGTGTATTCCCCAGCATTTTGATATCCTCTCCTACTTCTGTCCTTTCTTCTTTTGCTATATTCTTTTAAACCAGTGGTTTGCTTTTAATCATTCCCCCTAATTTCCATGCTTAATATGCTTCCCTTTCTTCCCCCTCCTTTTTTGTTTCCTTCTTGTTTTTTTTTTAGGGTCTGTTAAGTTCCCTCCTCCCTCTCTTTTCCTTCCTATTTCTGCTTCCCCCCACCCCCCAAGTTTTCTCTTCTCATGTTCCCTGTAGGGTGAGATAGAATTCAATACCCCAATGGATCTAGATGCTCTTTCCTTTCAGAATTGATTTCACGGAGAGTAAGGTTTAAGTATTGCCTATTAGTACTCTTCCTCTCCTTCTTATAATACTATTCTTCCCCTCCCCTTCCCATGTGCCTTTTTGTGTGATATAGATTATCCTATTTTTCTTATTTCTTCAGGTTTCTCTTGGTACCTTCTTTGATTCCACCCTCCCTTTTTCTTTTTTTGCATATCATCTTATACCACTTATCCCAATCTCTTCTTGTGAATGATTCTTCTAATTACTATAATAGTGAATATAATTTTTGAGAGTTACAAATAACATTTCCCCCATATATTAATATAAACAATTTGATCTTATTAAAGCCCCTAAAGAAGAAAGTTTGAATAAAAACTCTTTTTCCCCTATTCCCCCCCTCTCTTATTTATCTTTTCATGTTTCTCTTGATTTTTGTGTTTCGTATCAAATTTTCCCCTTAGTTCTGGTCTTTTCTTTACAAATACTTGGAAATCTTCTGTTTTGTTGAATGCCCATACTTTCCCCTGGAAGTATATAGTCAGTTTTGATGGGTAGGTGATCCTTGGTTGAGGACCCAATTCTCTTGCCTTTCTGAATATCATATTTCAAGCCTTGTAGTCCTTTAGTGTGGTAGCTGCCAGATCTTGTGTAATCCTGATTGGTGCTCCTTGATACCTGAATTGTTTCTTGGCTTCTTGTAAAATTTTCTCCTTAGCTTGGAAGCTCTTGAATTTGGGAATTATATTCCTGGGGGGTTGTCTTTTGAGGATTTAGTGCAGAGGGTGTTCTGTGAACTCTTTCAATGTCTATTTTGCCCCCTTGTTCAAGAACATCAGGACAGTTTTCTTGGATAATTTCTTGTAGTATAATGTCAAGATTTCTGTTTATTTCTGGGTTTTCAGGTAGACTATTGATTCTCAAATTGTCTCTTTGTGGTTGGTTTTCCTAATCCATCATTTTGTTAGTGAGATATTTTATGTTTTTTTTCTATTTTGTCAGTCTTTTGACTTTGCTTTATTAATTCTTGCTATTTTGCAAGATTGCCCAATTCTGGTCTTCAAGGCCTGCTTTTCTTATTTTCCTTTTTGGTTTGGTGTATTCTGCCTTTTGTGGCTTCCAGCTGTTTCTCCAATTGGGAGTTCTTGTCCTTTAAACTGTTATTTTCTTTTTGAACTATTTCCTTCTTTTCTTGCCAGAAGGCTTCCATCTTTTTGATAAGCTCCAATTTAAATTCTTCAAGAGTTTGTGGCCAATTTCCAATTTTTTGGAAGGTTTTGGTGCATTTATTTGTATTTCTTCTGTAGTTTGGATTTTTCCTCTGTAAAAATCATCCAGGGTCAATACCTTCTTTTTGGTCTTGGGAAGTTGTTCCTGGGCACTGTTTCCATCAATATGGTGGTTTTTCCTTCCCCTTCCAGTCAGAAAACTGAGTGAGGAGGACAGGCTCTGTGTATATGGAGCTAAGGAACATGGTTTTTGCTTGATGCCACCTTTCCAGTCTTTGTAGTTTCTACTGATTGTTGCCGTTCTCTGTGCTATCTCCCTGCAGGCACCCACAGTCTGTACTCTTCAGCCTGCTGGGGTTTCAGATTTAGCTGCTCTCAGGGGTAGGTCTTTGGTGGTCTTACTCAGTTGCCAGGACCTAGATGTGCCCCTCACTCACTCACTGATTCTAGCGTGCGCTGACTCTGACTCTGGCTCTGTAGATGGGGTCCAGGAGGGTAGATCAACTCCATTTTAGTGGAAGCTTTTTCATCCCCTTATAGTGTGGAAATGCCCAAATCCCACATACCTTCAATGCTGAGCCCTACTGTAGAGTTCCTTCATTCATATGAATTTGTTTTTTTGGCTTTTTGAGGTAGTCTATATTGGTAGGTGGTGATGAGAAAAAGCGTCCTGTGTCTAGACTGCCACCATGTTTACCTGGGAGTCCCAACCTAATTATTTCTTGGTCTTGTGTCCTGTGTCCCTATTTCCCTTTTCCTCTCCCCTCTTTCAAAGTCTAGGTCAGACTTTTTTTTTATTTCTCCATGATAGATGTGATCTTCTCCATCTCTTCCTATTGATACTTTTCTCGTTCTTTAACACTAAAAGGACCAGAAATCAATCAATTGATGTGCCTTCTACTCCAAATTAGATAATTCTTTCTCCATAATGCCTTTTTTGATTCCCTCAGAAGTACTTTTTCTCTAAACTCTCAGGTTATGCAATTATTTATCTTATTCTTTAAATTATAGTTATTAGAATCAATTTATAATAAACATGTATGTCTGCTATGTGCAAGACACTATGTTGTGGGGATACAGAGAAAGTCAAAAGACAGTCTTTGCTCTTAAGAAGCTCACAGTCTAATGACGTAGACGACATGCAAATAACTACATATACAGACAAGTTATATACAGTATAAACTGGAAATAGTCAAGTCATTAAAAATGAAGTTACTAGAATTGAGAGGAACTAGAAAAGGCTTCTTGTGGAAGGTGAGATTTTAGCTGGGACTTGAAGGAATTCAGAATATGGAGATAAGGGATTTCTCCAGCTGTCCCCCATGCATTCCAGAAATGGGGGACAGCTGGAGAAAATTCTCAGAGCTGGGAAATGGGGTGTCTTGTTTGAGGACTAGCAAGGAGGTTAGTGTCACTAGATTGAAGGTATAAGAAGTCTGTTAAGGTGTGTGGAAGGGCAAAGGTAGTTAGACTTTGAATACCAAACAGGAGATTTTACAGAGGTGACAGGGAGCCACTAGAATTTATTGAATAGTGCAAGCCCATGTCATTTAATGCCTGGATTATTGCAGTAGCTGTTGGTGGGTTTCTGGAAGCCTCAAGTCTCTCCCCACTGCAGTGCATTCTCCATTCAGCTGTTAAAGTCATCTTTCTAAATTGCCGTTATAACCATGTCACTCACATACCCATACTCAGTAAATTCTAGTGGCAACCTTGATTTTCTTATCTGTAAAATGAGACTCATAACAGCGCTTTCCCAGTTGTTGTAAGGACCAAGCGCTATATAAAAAAGCCAGCTATATTTTTATTGTTTTTTTTGTTGTTATCATCATCATTAATATCAGTATTGTCAGTATTTGGTCCACACCTGTTGTTTCATTGACACAGGAGATTCTCAGTAAAGAAACTCCCTTTGCCAAAGGAAAACAGCCCTTTCCCCCCAATTGACACAGATAATTTAGACTTGCCTGAGACACTTGAGAGATTCACACAGTCAGTTGTTGTTATTAGGGGTGGAAGTTGAACCTAGTTGAACCTGATTCTGAAGCTCAGTTCATATCCTTTATTCCAAAATTCCTTTTATTTATTTGACAGCTTGGTGGTAGAGGTATTAGTCAGATAGAAAGAGTGGAAAAGTGAAAAGTGGAAATCACTTTCTGTCCTGTTCCTAGGTGTCTCTTCTTTTTTTCCACATGTTATGATTATGTTATTGACAAGATTTTTCCTCTGCATGTTGGCAAGTGCCAAGTTTTATTTTCTCTTACTGTGGTTTTTGGTCCTTTTTATTGCCTGTAGGTTCTACACTTGTTCAGAACTTACCGTCATCTGTGCAGGCCCTATGCGAATCATGGAACAATATTCACACAAATGAATTTCCCAATATTGGATCTTGGGTAAGCAAATTTATGCTTCTTGGAATAACAGATATGTGAATGCTATGTGCTGTGTCTGTGCTCTTTTTCTTTGATCGGTGAATAGGTTCAAACAACATTCTTCCACACAGTAGATATATGTGATGTCAGAATCTATGCATTGTAATGCCCAGATGGTGAACCCTTCATTTTGAAAGCTCAGATGTAGCAGATAGAAAATGATTCAGGAATTAGTTTCACTCTTTATTACACTATGGGGTAATTTCTGACCTCATACTAAGTTTTTTTAATTCAGTCAGGATCAAAAAAAGAATGGTGAAATTTTATGCCCAGTGTTCAATTGATAAGAAATTAATAAGTTATCATGAGCATACATCTGTAAGATAGTCTGGTCTTTCATTGACCAAGAGTTTAGTTCTGAATTTGGTCACTTAACTCTCTGCTTTAATTTCTTCATGTGTAAATTGGACTAAGAGATTTCTTAGGTTCATTTTAGTTTTTATGTCCTATGATTCTATTGATTCTAAGGATAATTGTATTTATTATGATAATTGACACATTTCAAGATCCTATAGCTCTGTGTTTACGAAGGCATGGCATATGTGTCATGGCATGTCTGAAAGGGCTGCTCCATTCCCCCTCTCAACTGCACCTGAGGAAAATTTTCATATGCCATGCCCCTCTGCTCTAGCAGCCCAATGGGAGCACTTCCTCCATCCCATGTAGGATATTGAAGGGGGCTCATAGGCAGTGTAAAGCTGTAGTTTGGTCCCACAATCTTTAAAAGATTTGCCATCTCTGCTATAGTTCCTTCTTAATCATTTAAGTTCTTTGAGAAAAATTGATAACTCACCCATATTATATGTGATAATGATTATCCTGCGGTAAAGTAACCTTTCTTCCCTGGTCATGATGGATAACAGAATTGATTTCTGAATAAGAAGTCCTTTGATACCATGTCCCCCACAAAGTGGTCATTCATTCTACCTGAGGACCTCAGATCATCATCCCATTGCTTGTTGGGTTCGCTCCATCAACTGGCCTAGATATGACAGAGCTCCTTTGACTGAATGCTTTTCCCAAAATACGTGTTTTCTTTTGATCTTGACCATTTCTTACTGAGGTGGTCAGGGCAGGGATTAGTCACTTAGAAATTAGTTGGTTGCTTATGTTTTCAGTGTCTTATTTTAAATGTGTAGATTATTCCTTTATTCCCACATCAGTAAAAAGTAAACATTCATCTGTAAGCCCCAGTGACTTATTCTGTTGCTGCCTTTCTTCCTTGAGAAAATTTGATCGTGTGTAGACCATCTGGTCCTTGTGTCTTATACAATATATTTATGTTCTGCTTTCTCATAGCGTAATGCTTTTGCTAACGACACGATTCCAGCAGAGAGTTACATCAGTGCTGTGCAGGCTGCCCACCTGGGGACTCTCTGCAGCCAGAGTCTGCCCTTGGCTGCTTCCTTGAAGCATACACTTCTTTCTCTGGTCAGGCTAACAGGGGATCTTATTGTGTAAGTATTTAGTATAATTCAAAGTCTTCTGTGCTAGACAGAAAACTATCTGCAACTAGAGAAAATATGGTAGCACAAGGTATTTGGACATTGGCATAATAGACCTTTCTCATATTCTTGTGCATTGGAAGAAACCTGTACATTTGGCCCTTTGAGTGCAATCTGATAACTTTGAAGCATTTCTGGTTTAAATTATAGAGGCGAGAGCCTAAAGGAAAGGCTTAAAGTCCTAAGAATGATGTTTTAAGATTCAGATCTGCCACTGAACTAGTTTGACCCCTTCAACAAATAAATTGATGTTTGTGAGCTTTGGTTTTCTCATCTGTAAAATCGTGGCAATAATACTTTGACTCCCTTGAGGAAGTGCTGTGAGAAAGGTGATTTGTAAACCATAAGAATCCCCTGAATGGGAGCTCTGAGGATATGAATGCAGAGACATTCCTATCAACTCTTCTTACATGTGAACTCTGGAAGGGAGATATTGTATTTAAATAGCAACTTGAGACATATGTGGAGAAAGTTGATGTTGGGGGAACTGTTTAAGGGCTGTAGCTTAAAAGGTTTGTTCATGAACACCAGGAGGAGCTCAAGTTTTCCACTGTAGTGACTTGAGTAGATCAGTAGAGGGGACTATTTTATACTTTTGCAAACAGTCAGCATAGAGCCATATTCCCTGGAGAGGAAATGTTAGCTAAAGTGGTGGGATTATATTTTTGCCCCAAAGCCTACATTTTGAGAGGCAGATAATTTACTTTGTTGGTTTTGAGATTTCTTTTCATTTACATCTGTCTCATATTTTTAATAAAGATCAATAAGTGTTTCCATTTAGAAATGCTTGAGTTGAGCTGTTCCTAGCAGAGTCTCTAGAAGAGCACAATGGCTGACCTGGTTCCTTTTTCTTCCCTGAAGTTGGTCCGATGAGTTAAACCCTCCCCAGGTGATCCGGACACTGCTGCCCCTTCTTTTGGAGACCAGCACTGAGAGTGTGGCTGAGTTGAGTAGCAACTCCCTGGAAAGGATTTTGGGCCCAGCCGAGTCAGATGAGTTTTTGGCTCGAGTTTATGAGAAGCTGATCACTGGATGCTACAATATTTTGGCCAATCATGCGGATCCCAATAGGTGAGCTTGATGTAGGACTTACCTGCTCCTTTGATACCTGCTCCTTTGTCATCAATTTTAGGCATTGTAAAAGGATTCTTGCCGATGAACAGAAGACTTTTTTTTTTTAAACTTTTACTGATTTTTAGATTTTCGCTCTATCTTCAGCCAAAATGCTGGTTGACAGAAAAGACAAGGTCAGCATTTGAATCCTGTCAAGATTTGTGATACATGCTTGTGTGCATTTTACACCTTTACATGGAAACTGTATGAGATGGTACCTTTGTCCATTTATGACAAATCTTAAGAATGTTTGCTTAGGGAACTGAATATCTGAGTCTCATAGCTTGTATTTCACTATTGAGATGGTGAGAGTACCAGGTTTGTTCACTAAATTCTTTATTCTTTCTTTGGCATTCCACTTTTTTATTGTTGAAGAATTCAAAAATTATTACTTAGGCAATGTGACTTGTCTGTTGTCACCTAAGTGTGTCCCAGACAGAGAAAGGATTAGAACTTATAGCTTCTGTTGCTTATCCACAGCTTTGCAAACAACTGAAATTTAGTGATTCGTTAATGGGGAGAGGGAGCTGCAAAGGATAGGAAAGCAAGATCAAAGAATTGTTATTTAGAAATGTTTTATAACTTTAGTGTCTCTTTAGACTCTTGACCACAGATCTCATTCTTTCATATTTCATTCCTGTGTGAGTATTATGAATGCTCAGAAAGTCATTAGAATACACCTCACTGCTCATTGTCATTTTCTTCTTTTTGATTCTCAGTGGACTGGATGAATCCATCTTGGAAGAGTGTCTCCAATATCTAGAGAAGCAGTTGGAAAGTAGCCAGGCTCGCAAGGCTATGGAGGAGTTTTTTTCAGAGAGGTGAGACTGTCATATTTTCTGCAGTGTAGCCTTCTATGAGATTTTATTAGGGGCTTGTGGACCTAGCGAGCAAGGCCTTTTTGTCACCTTGTCCATTGGGTGACAAAAGGAGAGGGAGGGAGGGCATCATGGACTGAACCAGTCATGCCCCAAAGATGAATGGTTCCACTGGAAAGAGAAGTGATTGTGTGGAAATGGAAATTGATGCCTTTTGTGGGAGTTTAATGCGATTCTTTCATTTTTTTCTCTCTTCTGTCTTTCAGTGGAGAACTTGTCCAGATCATGATGGCCACAGCCAATGAGAACCTCTCTGCTAAATTCTGTAACCGCGTTCTGAAATTTTTCACCAAACTCTTCCAGCTGAGTGAGTGACAGCTTTTAATAATCTCCTTATGGGAACTTTGATGTCTGGCTAATACTGGGCCACCTTCTGCCAGAGTGTCACAGCAGCATGAAAATGTGAACAAGTGGGGAGAATCTCTCCAGGAAAGTGTTTCAAGAGAGATAGAACACTCGATTAAAGTAGCTTCTCCTTGCCCTCCCCCACATTTCCTCCTTTCTCCTTTTTCTCATCCTTTTATTGTCTCGGTTGTGTTGATCATAGCCCTTTGATCTGTCCTCAGCTGAGAAGAGCCCTAACCCAAGCCTGCTACATCTCTGTGGTTCCCTCGCTCAGTTGGCTTGTGTGGAGCCTGTGCGGCTCCAGGCCTGGCTTACCCGCATGACCACATCACCCCCCAAGGAGTCTGACCAGCTGGAGGTAGTACAAGAGAACCGACAGCTGTTGCAGCTACTGACCACATACATTGTTCGGGAAAACAGGTAGAATATCTTGACCTAATTATGTTCCAGTGCCCCTTTAAAGCTTCTGTGTGGATGGCCCTGAGGCCAACCTTTCCACCTCTGTTGTTAGTCTTCTTCTTTGAGCTATCCTCTCATTTCCTCCCCTTGTCTTTCCCCCACTGTGAGCCTTTGCATAACAACTTTATTTTATCCCACATGAAGCTTCTGGAGGAGACTGACCTGACAAGGATTGTGTATATGGCCACTGTGTCATTTTGTTTAGCTAGGGTGATATTGTATTCACAGCCTGGGTTCCATCTTCCTCTATTGTGTCCCTCACTTCAGCCACCTCAGGGCCAGATTCCCATTGGCATCTTATTGCTTCACTCCTTTCTTTCCTTAATAGCCAAGTTGGAGAAGGCGTTTGCACTGTGCTGCTGAGTACCCTGATCCCTATGGCGACAGAAATGCTGGCCAATGGGGATGGCGCTGGCTTTCCTGAGCTCATGGTTGTGATGGCAACGCTGGCCAGTGCAGGCCAAGGTGCCGGCCACCTCCAGCTTCATGGTGCTGCTGTTGACTGGCTGAGCAGATGGTAAGTAGAAAGGAGGTGATACAAATGAGCAGTGAGATCCAGAACTTGGCCTTGGGGAGGGTATACCTAGCTACTTGCTTCCCCTCATCCAAACTCATTCAGCTTGGGCAAACTCTGGACCAAGCACCTGTTGTGTTGGAAGAGAGAAGAATCTGGGTGGTCTGGGCTCCTCTTCAGAAGCTGAGAGTCTCGTAGGGTCTGAGACATTGAGATGCAACATTAAATGATTAGTGAATTAAAAGGTTTTAGAACAAATTGCTTAGGGAGGTCTGAGTACAGGGAGGGGTGGCTGGAGGAAGGGTGAATTGATTCTTATTGGTAGATCAGAGAACACTGCTAAGAAGTTCGAGGTGGATTTTTAAAGACGTAATGGTTAAACATGCAAAGATGAGATGGGAAGATATTTCAAGTGCAAGGAATAGTAGAAGTAAGTCATGGAAGCAAGAGAGCCAAGGATGTGTCTGGGGGATTGATGTGAGAGAATGGGTTTGAGAAAAGAAGAAAACTTGACATGTTATGGTATTTTCCCTATAATGATCATAGATTTATAACATTATAACAGTCCTGAATTTTGTACCCAATCCTCACAGCTTTCTTAGACTATATATTATCATTATTTTGCTGATGAGAAGACTGAGGTATGGGACAAATTGATGGGAAGGGTTAGTGATAAAGGCCCATGTGGTTTAACTCTCAGTTTGTTGCTCACTCCATTAGTCCATTCTGGTTAGTCTATTTCTGTTAATTTATATTTCTGTGTTCACTAATTGGGCTGGGTACTGAGGACCTGGTGGAGTCAGGAGGATGTTTTCTCTCCCTGGACACCTCAGTATTTTTGTATTTCCTTTCCTCAACAGTAAGAAATACTTGTCTCAGAAGAATGTAGTTGAAAAAATGAATGCTAATGTAATGCATGGGAAGGTAAGAAAATTGGGGAGCAACTATTAGACTGGGAGGGTGACAAAACAATTGGGGAGTAACTGTGCACCCTGGAGGAGTGTTGATTGATTCTTATCTCCAGTTTGCCAGGGAGTCACTGCTTCTCAGCCCTGGCCTTTGTGTCCGGTTGTCCTATAGGGAGTAAGGGCTGTATCTCAAAAACCAGAAGTGTGTAATTGTCAACTGCATGCCTTTAAGGCCTTTTCAAGGTGTCAGGAAGTGATAGGAGGATGGCAAATACTCTGAGAAACAGATTTTCAGCAGAGCCCTCCCTAAAACATGTGTCTGCTGTTTAAAAACTATATTGTTGGGGTCAGCTGTTGAGCTCAGTGAATTGAGAGCCAGGCCTAGAGATGGAAGGTCCTGGGTTCAAATCTGGCCTCAGACACTTCCCAGCTGTGTGACCCTGGGCAAATCACTTGACCCCCATTGCCACTCTTCTGCCTTAGAACCAATACACAGTATTGATTCCAAGATGGAAGGTAAGGGTTTAAAAAACAAAATAAAACTCTATTGTTATGGTACAGAAAAGGGCTCTTCCTATTATCAGTCAGACATCACTGTAACCAGTGAATACTCTTTGAGTGGATGTTGATCTTCTGGAGCTCTAGGAGGGGCTCTCCCCCTGACACCCCACACAGTTCATTCTGTTGGGATCTGTGATGCCTGCATTTAGGTGACATTTTATCTCCTGTGGAATGGAAGAACACTGAACAGTTGGCTGAAGCACCTGGTAGCCTCTTCTGCTTGACTTGAAACCCCATCTAGGTGGCATTTTTCCTTTCTTGTTAGCCTTCGTTCTTCCAGTTTGGATATGCCACAGAGTAGATAGATTCAAGAACTTTGGGCCTCTGATGGTTAAAGGTCAGGCTATTGTATTTGACAAAAGAGGCAAGAAGAGTTTGCCAGAATTGGTACTAAACTAACCCATAATCTCTTCCAACTACTTATTTCTCTTGACATAGTGGCCTGAGCCCTTATTGTGCTTAATTATGGCTGCTTGCTACATTGGGTGCACTTGGAGTCAGGAAGATCCAAGTTTGAATCCTGCTTGATAAAGTCATTTGTTCATTGTGTAACTCTGGGCAAGTCATTTCATCTCCTCTCTTCCTCAGTTTCCTCATCTGTAAAATGGGGATAATACTGTTACCTACTTCCCAGGGTTATTGTGAGGATTAAATTCAGACATTATGTAAAGAGCTTTGCAAAACTTCAAGTGTTACATAAATGTCAACTGCTATTGATTATTGTTAAGTGAGCACTGCTGTGAAAAGGACTAGTTGAAAGTGCATAAAAATCCCAAGAGAATGGTTGGGGAACAAAAATGAGAGAAACTGAAGGAAAAAGAGACAAAACTGATCCAGAAAGTACAAATTTTGAAAGATGCAAAAATGCTTCTATCCTCATTGTACGTATGGAGGTGTACAAACTGGTTTTTAAGTCAAGGAATAATATACCCCCAAAAGATGTAAATGAAATTAAAAGGAACTTTTCATTGGGAAAAAGGCTCAGTACTTGATTTTACCCAATAGGAAATTATTGAGGAGTCAATGGTTTTCTTTTGCAGCATGTGACTGTTCTGGAATGTACCTGCCATATTGTGTCTTACCTGGCTGATGTCACCAATGCCTTGAGCCAGGGCAGCAGTCAGGGATCTAGTCACCTCTCAGTGGATGGAGAGGAGCGGGCCATCGAGGTTGACTCAGACTGGGTCGAGGAACTGGCTGTAGAAGAAGAAGACTCTCAGGCTGAGGACTCAGTAAGTGTTCTTGGGGCAGCCAGTCTTCCATGTGAGAGCCAGTTGGTGGAGTCTAGGTCATCCCACTTAATAGAGTTGTCAAGCAGATTCATGACAAAACCCAGATTAGAAAACCATTTCCTTTCCAGGCACAGTAGCTGCTGAGGCCTTAGACAGTACCACTACTGTGCTCCTATCCAATGACTTCATTTTAGCAGTTGCAAGAGGGAGTTATAAAAACCCATCCTTCTGGAAGGAGGAGTTGTTCAATAGAGATATAGTTTTGTAAATACCAAATGGAATTTAACAGGACTTGGGGCAGAGATGGTATGATTGTATAGGAACTACAAATTCATTTTTTATCTTGGCCATAAAACACACACAGCCTTTACTGATATTTGCATTAAGTTTTGTTTTCAGCATTTCAACTCTTGCTATTGTATTCTGGTTTGCAATACATTTACAAGCTAACCAGAAGGTTTCCAGTTGGATGGATGAAGGGGAGGGCATACATCTTGTGTCTGTTTCTGGCTAAATGACTTTCTTTACTTTCGAGGATGAAGATTCTCTTTGCAACAAGCTGTGCACATTTACTATCACACAGAAAGAATTCATGAACCAGCATTGGTAAGAGCAGCTTTCCCATGAAGTGAAGGGTTTCTCTTTCTTGGCTGCTGGGACTTGTCACCTAGCTGTGGATTCTTGATCTCCATAGGTACCACTGTCACACCTGCAAGATGGTGGATGGGGTGGGCGTGTGCACAGTATGTGCTAAGGTCTGCCACAAGGATCATGAAATTTCTTATGCCAAGTACGGGTCCTTCTTCTGTGACTGTGGAGCCAAGGAAGATGGGAGCTGCTTGGTAAGGGAGCTGCAATGCTGGTTGGGCTTTAAAGAATTTGGCAGTTAGGTCAGACTAGGAGAGAAATGCCAGGATGGATGAGTCTTTAGTCTTTTTTTTGCCTTCCTGGTGACTCTATGTCACCAGTGAGGTGTTGTTGGCAGAGCTGGTTTGGAATGGGAGAGTCCTGGGTTCTTGAGTTTTTTTCCCCCATTTGTTTTGTAACCTTGTGAGAATCACTTCTTTTAGATTTGCAAGTATCTTCTGCAAAATGAGGGCTTTTAACCAGGATGATCTCTGGGGTGATGTCCATGCCCAAAATCTTCTAACTAGTTTGTGATGGCATATTACACATGATGAATCTGGTCTGGCTTATGCTATAGACATCCTGTAGGCTAACGACAGGGCAGGATGAGTTCTAGGTCTGAGATTCTGTAGTTCATACACATGATTAGCAGCTCCAGGAGCTCAGGTGGTATAGACTGTGTCTTGTGGTTAGAACTAGGGCTTTCTGAGCTTTTTTTGTTGTTTTTTCTCAGGCTCTGGTAAAAAGGACGCCCAGCAGTGGCATAAGCTCCACCATGAAGGAGTCAGCATTTCAGAGTGAGCCCCGGGTTTCTGAGAATGTGGTGCGTCATGCCAGCAGCACATCCCCAGCAGATAAGGCCAAGGTCACCATCAGTGATGGCAAAATTGTTGATGAAGAGAAGCCCAAGAAGAGCACTTTGTGTCGGAGTGTGGAAGGTTGCCGGGAAGAGCTTCAGACCCAGGTGGGTGCCTCAGATAGTGTTTAGATAGGGAAGCAAGTTTGAGGGGGGGAGGCAAGGGGAAGAGGGTCTCTGGACTTTGGTTTTCCGAAGATGTGTTTTGTCATCTGGAGTTAAAGAATTTTTGCTTCAGTATCTCCTTATGCATGATGGAAGTAGTTGTAATTAACCCTTACCAGTTATCATCCCAGCTGGGTTCTTCTGCCTGATAGCATAAAGGGGAAAAAGGGGTACTTGACCAGATAACTGAGTCAACAATATGATAAATTTGGAAGGTTTTTGTGACTGTGAAAGGAGAGTTTAGGGTGGGGAAGTCTTAACTTTTTACATAAATCAAATGAAGTCTTGGTAGGTTGATCCAATGACTAGCATGTTAGATTAGGGATGAGAAAAAAGGTATTACAATGACAATCCCTCTGCATATCGTAGATTTTATCCTTTATCTTCAAAAATATTGATTTTATTTTCATTTGTTTTCATTGTCTTTTCTTCAGGCGAACTTCTCCTTTGCTCCTTTGGTGTTAGACATGCTTGGTTTCCTCATGGAGGCCATTCAGGTCAATTTCCAGCAGGCTTCAGCCATGGGCAGTAGCAGCCGGGCACAGCAAGCACTCAATGAGTTACACACCTTGGACAAGATGGTAGAGATGACAGACCAGCTGATGGTAAGTGCCAGTAAGCTCATGAAACCAGGCAATTTGGGGAACCAGTTAATTTATTGGCAGCCAGATTGTACCCAGTGCTATGTACAGAACTCTTAGGATGCAGTTTCCATCTTCTTAGAATAAAGGCATGGCCATTAACAGTGTCATCTTGCTTTATTCCTCTTTTAGTACTCATGTTTTACTCCTTTGGTACATAAATTAGATAAATTGTGTCCATGTACACTTGTTTTTGAAAAGGTAGGCCTAGTACTGGGATCTTTCCCTGGATTAAATTGTCATTGGCTATTTATGTTTTTTTCCTTTGCCTAGGTCCCTACCTTAGGCTCCCAGGAAGGTGCCTTTGAAAACGTCCGGATGAACTACAGTGGAGATCAGGGCCAGACTATTCGCCAGCTCATTAGTGCCCATGTGCTGAGACGAGTGGCAATGTGTGTGCTGTCTTCACCTCATGGGCGCCGCCAGCATTTAGCTGTCAGCCATGAAAAGGGCAAGGTGGTTCTTTCTTAATTAACTCCCTAGTATTTTTAATTCATTTTTTTCAGTGAGCAAAAGTTCACCTCTCCTTTCTGCCTCAGTTCCTCTCCCTTTCTCCCCCACTGAGAACAAAAGAAAAAACTAACCATATTTGTATCAGTCAAACAGATTGCTCTATTGTCCATGCTCCAAAACTATATGTCTCATTCTTCCTAATCCATTTCCTTTTTATGAGGACGTGGGTGGTATGTTTTACCATTAGTCCTCTGGAATCTTGTGTGGTGAGAACATTGATCAAAATTCCCAATTCTTTGGCTTTCCCAAGTTGTTTTCATCATATAAATTGTTCTTCTGGTTCTTTCTGTGTACTTCACTTTGCATCAGTTTATCCAGGTCTTATGTTTTTTTGAAACTCATCTCTCTCATTTCTTATACCACATTCCATCATATTCATATACCATAAGTTTTTCAGCCATCCTCTAACTTTATAGGTGCAGATTCTCATTCTTTGCCACCATAAAAAAAGCTGCTACAGCTTTTATCATTAGAGTTTGTTATGCTTAGGACTAATACCCCTTTACTCTACCCTCCTAATTCCCTCTCTTTTGCCCTTTTCTTTCCTTTTTCCTTGATGAGTGAAATGTATTTTTATAACCTAGCTCTCCTCCTCTATTCCACCTGTTTGTATAAGTGCCTAATTTTGCACCTTGATTAGGGGAGAGATGATTTTCCTTATCTTCCTTTCATTCTCTCTCCTTCCCTTTTCCCTACTATATATTCCTCTTCTCCAATCTTTGCATTCTTCTTCTTTTTTTTATTAAAAACCCTTGCCCTCTGACTTAGAATTGATACTGAGTATTAGTTCCAAGGCAGAAGGAATGGTAAGGGCTTGGCAATGGGATTACCCAGCTAGGAAGTGTCTGAGGCCACATTTGAACCCAGGACCTCCCACCTCTAGGCTTGGGTTTGTATCCACTGAGCTATCTAGCTGCCTCTTTTTGCATTTTTTTAAGATTATTAAGACAGAAAATCACCCCTAGGCTTTTTGTCTCATTAAACTCCTTTTATGACCTTTGACAATAATAAAGTTCATTGGAGAACTATTATCTCATATTTGAATCTGAGCAGTTTATCTTTGTTTTGCTCTTTATCATTCTTCATTCTTTTACCTTTTGATGTTTCTCTTCACTCCTATGTTTGAACTTCAGAATTCCTACACAGCTCTGGTCTTTTCATCAGTATTTCACTTAGGCTCCCCCTCCTCTGTTAGGTTTGTATTCAGTTTTGCTAAGTAAGTTATTCTTTTCTGTAAGCCTTTTTACTTAGTGGGGGCTGCCAAATCATGGATGATCCCAACTGTGGCTTTTTAGTACTTTTTCTTTTCCAGTTTTTTCCTCTAGTGCTCTCATTTTAGTGACAAAGACATTTAAAATTTTTTTAATCTTTATTTTTCACCTCTTTCAGAAACTCGAATCTGTGCCCATGGTTTTTTGTTTGTTCATTTTGTTTTCCTTTTGTTTTTCTTTAAGGCTTTTGCTTGTAGATATTTGGAGTTACACTCTTCTTCAGGGTTTCTATTTTGAATGTTTCTTCCAAGTTACTTTTTAACTTCAGACTTGATGTTAGGGTTGGGCTTTGTGCATTTATAGAAGGAAGGCCTGGATTGGTTCTGTTGCTGCTTTCTTGGGGATAGTGAGTGTGATGTTCCAAAATCTCTGCTGGGGATTTGCAAGCTTTCAGTGGTCCCAGAATAGTCCAGTCCTGGGTAAAGTCTTATTGCTGTTCCTCTGCTCTGAGATCTGTAAGTTCCTCTCCTGAGCTCACATCACCTTCTTAGTCACCCTGGATTTCTGACCCAGAATTGGGTAGTAGGAAACACAATTGTCAGTTGGCATCTCTTCTCATTGAGTTGCTCTGATATGAGTCTGGGGTTGCTCCAGTGTGAATCTGGGACAGTCTCTTGCTCAAGTGCACACAGCCTCTTCCTGGACACTGGAGTGCTCTTTGTACAGTAATCCTGGCCAGACCTTGTCCCCATTGTCCACAAAGCTCTGTTTATCTCTCCCTGTGTCATCCTGTGCTGGAAAAATAACTCACCATGACCTTTTCTTAGATTTTTCCCATTAGGATTCAGTTACGTTCAGGTACATTTTCTGGATCAATTTGAAAGAATTTGGGGGTGGGGGACTCTATACTGCTTTTTGATTCCCTCCCTAGTATTTCTTAGATTAGTTGCAAAATAAGGGCTCTGGTCATGAGAGTTAAGAAAGAAATCATGCCTTTGGTCTCTGTCCTCAATTGTATCAGGGTTGGGAGTATATGTTGGCTTTGTTCCTTTGCAGATTACTGTTCTGCAGCTCTCTGCACTTCTCAAACAAGCAGATTCTAGTAAAAGGAAGCTAACTCTGACTCGCCTGGCATCGGCACCAGTTCCCTTTACTGTGTTAAGTCTCACTGGAAATCCTTGTAAGGAAGACTATCTTGCTGTGTGTGGACTGAAGGTAGGATCCCATTTTGGAGACTTTTAGAATTTTGTAGATTTTTTTTTTCCTGAGCCGTCAGACTTGTTCTCTTTATTATATCCTATCTGAGGGCAGGAACCTCTACCTTTTGTAATTTTTTCCATGATTTTCAATTCTGATCATAGTGCCTATTAAATAGGTACTTAATAAATCTGTTGAATTGAACAGAATGCAATAAATGCTTCTAGAGCTATGAACCTTTCATTACTTTTATGGTTATTGGTATGATTTCATTTTTACCTGTAGCTAAAATTAATTAGAAGATAATATTCTCCCGAAGTATTGCAAAGAGTTTGAGAACTTCTCTATGATAGTTTAAATGGTTGTCTTTAAATGATTCCTTTTAACAAATTCAGCCATTCTTTTTTGACTGCCTATTGTATACAGTGCCTAGGGAGAAAGAGATAAAAAAGATAATTTTGACCTTCATACCAATTAAATCTAGTTAGGAGAGATAATTGGAAAACAAACAGTTATCCTACTTTAAAAGACGTCATGAGAGGCACACAAATGGACAAGTAAAGTGGTCTGCATAGTTTAAGGAGAGAGTGTCCATGTATAACCCAAGGGGTAGAGACCAGTGGGAAGGGTGGACATTGCACTGAATCTTGAAGGGACAGAGAGTCTCAGGATGTCAGTTTGCTGAGAATCAGCATGGAAAGTCTTGGTGGAAGTATTGTGGATGGGAGAAGATTACCTGAAGAGGCAAAAGCATTCTATAGCCCAGATGAAGTCTCTTTCCAGGCATGGGAGGCATTTGGGAAGGGGATTTCTGAGAATTGAACAGGAATAAGTTAGATCATGCTGGTTGGTTTGTTTGTGTGTTTTTTTTTTATCCCCATACTGGATGCCAGGACTGCCATGTGCTGACCTTTAGTAGCTCAGGCTCTGTTTCTGACCACTTGGTGCTGCATCCTCAGTTGGCAACAGGAAACTTTATCATCAAAGCTGTGTGGTTACCTGGTTCACAGACAGAGCTGGCCATTGTTACTGCAGACTTTGTCAAGGTACTCTCTCTTTCAGTTATTGCTGGTACAGTGACCTGGGATTGAGATCCTTTGGTTCTCAATGGGGGTGACCCATTAGGGACTAACACAGAGATATCAGTGGCTCATTTTGGTTTTGCCAAGCATAAGAAATCTGGTTTAAGCCAAGCTAAAACTCATCTTAATCCTTTTTCTACTAGTCTCCACCGCAGCCTGGCAGCTTTAGTTGGTTTAACCACAAATGAATCAAATGGGATTCTTCCAGAGAGGACCAAGAGTTGGCTTCTTGTTTAGTCTTTTCTCTCTCTACAGATATATGACCTCTCAGTTGATGCATTGAGCCCAACCTTCTACTTTCTCTTGCCAAGCTCAAAGATCAGAGATGTTGCTTTTCTCTTCAATGAAGAGGGCAAGAACATTATTGTTATAATGTCCTCAGCTGGCTACATCTACACTCAGCTCATGGAGGAGGCCAGCAGTGCTCAGCATGGGCCTTTCTATGTCACAAATGTGCTGGAAATCAATCATGAAGATCTGAAGGTTGGAGTGACTTTTCTCTTTTCTCTGCTCTCAATTATTTAGGATCATAGATTTTAGGATTGGAAGAGACCCTTAGAGATCCTTTATCCAACATCTCCATTTTATGCCTGAGGAAATTGAGGTCAAGATGCATCCTGGGTTACCTAGGGAGTAAAGAATAGAGCCAGTTTATGGCAATATGGCCTCTGTCTCTTTAATACTTTCCCTTCCTCCATGCATCCTCTCTAGCAGTTTACTTATGAGAGGGGGTGATAATGTTTTTTTCTCTTTCTCACCTAATATCCCATTTGCCATGACCTTAAACACATATTCGTGTCCTGAAGAATGAAACTGATTGACCTTATTGTTCCCCCATCCTCAGTTCCCAGGGTCTGGGTTATAAGTGTTTTCCAGGGAGATATCCTATTTGCAGCAGCATATGAAGCTGTCTGGTAACCCCAATCTGACCCTGGCAGGGGGATCTGAGATCCACTTCCATCCCTGTAGAGCTGATGATAAGCAGGAACTACAAAGGTTGCTGGTGAGCAGCCGCTTACCTGCCACAGCTCTGCTGGGTGCTTTGCTCAATACAGATATTGGGTCTGTGTCCCGGCAGGACAGCAATAGCCAGGTGGCAGGAGGAGGCGTGTCTGTGTACTACTCCCATGTGCTACAAATGCTCTTCTTCAGCTACTGTCAAGGCAAATCTTTTGCAGCCACCATCAGCCGGTCTACTCTGGAGGTGTTGCGTCTCTTCCCCATCAACATTAAGAGGTAGGAGCCAGATTTATAATCCCTGGGCAGGAGTGTTCCCCTTCTGGTATTGGTATAAGCAAAAGAAGCTTTTGTATGCTTTATCTGGAAAATAATGCTGCTAGATAATAGTAGTATGTAAGAAAGTAGTCATCAGATTTTTAAAGGCAGAAATAAAGGTTAGAGCCCTTAGGAAAGTTGCTTTATAGTTACCTCTCATCTGTTGTTGATCACCCACTTTCAAGTAAAGCCAAGCATATGTATACTCAGCTGACCATGTTGGAAAACATGTCTTGCTATTTATAAACTTGAAGCACTGGATAAGACAGTGGACATGGGACAAGCAAGCGAATTCACACTCTTATCTGACTCCCAGAGTTCTGAGCTTTGAGGGTCACATGTTGACATTTGACTCTTGGAATTTGATTTCTAAGCAGTGGTAACAATAGACCTATAATTGTAATGAGAATTATGTCCTGATCTTCAGATAGATATTTTGGGGCCTAAAGGAAAATGTGTAGTTAGTCCAGAATAGAAGAGGGTCTTAAAGATAGCCCAGAAGCAGTATCATTCCTTCCAATGATGCATAACTAGGGTTGATTGATCTGATCTGGTTGAATAGGTATGCGTCCTTTTCTTCCTTTCATCAACCGTCTTCTTTCATCATTAATCCATTTCATCTATTGAAGAAAGTGACTTTTTCATTCTTTACTACTTGATAAATCCTACCTAAATTGTGGAACATTTTCATTTGTTGCAGTACTAATGGTGGCAGTAAAACTTCTCCTGCTCTTTGCCAGTGGTCTGAAGTGATGAACCACCCTGGATTGGTATGTTGTGTCCAGCAAACTACAGGTGTGCCACTGGTGATCATGGTGAAACCAGATACCTTTCTCATACAGGAGATCAAGACTCTGCCAGCTAAAGCAAAGGTTGGTGCCAGTTCTTCCTGTCTTTGTAGACCTTTTTTGCTATATTTGAATTTCAGTTCCCTAGTCTTACTGTAGAAGGCTTAACGAAGAATTTTAGCATTTTTCTCTTAGATCTTTCATTGAGGAAGAAGGTGTTGCTGTCATGCCATTATTTCTTCGTTTTGAAGTTACCTTTAATGGCTGGTGGCTGACAACAGTCTTCCTTTCCTAGATCCAGGACATGGTTGCTATCCGGCACACAGCCTGCAATGAGCAGCAGAGGACAACCATGATCCTGTTGTGTGAGGATGGCAGTCTGCGCATTTACATGGCCAATGTGGAAAACACGTCCTACTGGCTTCAGCCTTCCCTGCAGCCCAGCAGTGTTATCAGCATCATGAAACCTGTCCGCAAGCGCAAAGCAGCGGCTATTAGTAAGACCCCACACTACCCTCCTTTTTAAATAGTTTGAGATGTATTTGGATATGCTAGCCAACTGTTGGTTGCTAACAGTGGGTCAGCTGCTCTAATTTGTAGCTATATACATATTTGGTTTAATTCTGAAATGAGTTTAGGGGGAGGGTTTTCACGTACTTATCATTGGGGAACAAAGATTCCCTCCTGTTCAAAGGAGAACTGGCTTAAATGAACAGAAAGGAGGCATCAAGGTGCATTAATTTTCCAGCAAGCAATGAAGAACTTGGCCCATGTCTCTGAAGTGTGATGCACTACTCTTCAGAGACAGTGGAGCTCCAAGTATTTGAATTAGAGCAGAGGATTTCTCAAAGACCATTGCTGGGCTTATCCTGGTTATTCAGATTCCTTGTACACTTTGGTGTAGTTCACACTTCTCAAAAAGAGATAATGTTAATAATGAATGGGCTATGAGAGAACTCCTGTCTGTGAATTGGAGGGCCAATCCTGGAGTTGAATGTTGGTGGGGAAAAGGACAATGAAGTATCTTCTCTGTTACATCTTGGGATAGTAGTGAGAACGTGGGGTTTGAGAGTCAAATCTTGCTTTGCATCTTGGCTTGTCTCTCCCTGGGACCTGAAGCAAGTTTCTTCACTTTTTGGAGTGCTCTGTAAAAGGAGGCCAGTAACCCTAATACTCTCCTCACTTCTAGTCATGGCAAGGAACATGCAGTTTAGGTAGCATTTGATGTTTCAGCTCTTTGGATTGCTGAGCTCAGGGTTCATGGACCAACATGGGCACAGAAAGCAAAGGTTTTACAATGTGATTTCAGATAGGAGTCAGTGTAGATGATGGGTGCTGGGGCTTTCTGACATCTCTGCTTGCTCCCCATATGCAGCCACTCGTACTTCTAGCCAGGTCACCTTCCCTATTGACTTCTTTGAACACAACCAGCAGCTGACAGATGTGGAGTTTGGTGGCAATGATCTCCTCCAGGTCTACAATGCTCAACAGATAAAACACCGACTGAACTCCACCGGCATGTACGTGGCCAACACCAAGGTAAGCAAGGGGCTGAGAGTTCCCAGGGATTGGGTACCATATTATTCATTCGTTTGAAAGAGACCCTTTTCAGAGAGCAAAAATGTAGCTATTGCTATCACCTGTGATTATCCTTGAATACAAATGGGTGGCATTAACAAAGTGGATTTTGAAATCTTGGGATGAGCATATGAAACAGAATTGGGTGAATTGTCACTTTTTCATCTATACTCTCCATGGATCAGATATGCAAGAGAATGCCCATTCCTCAAGCCTGTTTCTACCATTGCCAAGAGAGTGATAGAATATTGGGAGAGCAGATGGTGGAGATTAGGAAATACTAGATAATTTTGGACTTGGTGCTAACATTTAAAATTCTCAGAGTGAGGAACATGTAGCATGTTAGCTGGCCATTAACCCTTTGTCTTAGCCTATCTAGTGTCAGGAACAAGGAGGACATTATTATTCCCCTTTTACAGATTGGGATACTAAAAGAGTGAAGTGATTGGTTAAATGAACTATCTAGTCACTGATTTAGCTATTGTTAGAGCATTTCGTTGACTCCTTGGTATTGGCGTTCTGCCAGGCCTTTGAATGGAAGTTGTAGCCCTTCTGTGCTGTCTCATCTGATTTGTGTCCTTTTTTCCTATGGATCCACTATAGCAGCTTGGTCTGTGGTCTCTTTTTTTCTCTTTGTGGCTGTCACTCCCATCCCAAGTGTCTGCTACATGATATCTATCTCCGTCAGGTTAAAGCACTGCATGTCTTTTTGCTCTCTTTTCTTGTAGCCTGGAGGTTTCACCATTGAAGTAAGCAACAACAATAGTACAATGGTAATGACAGGCATGCGGCTGCAGATTGGAACCCAGGCCATTGAACGGGCCCCATCATACATTGAGATCTTTGGTCGGACCATGCAACTCAACCTCACTCGATCACGTTGGTTTGACTTCCCATTTACCCGAGAAGAAGCACTCCAGGCTGACAAAAAGCTGAGCATCTTCAGTGAGTCTCAGGCTCTTCTCCTGGAAGCTCAGGCTCATCCTACTTGCATTTTGGGGGCTCATTGTGGGGCAGGCCCAAGATCTTTTGACCTTTGAAAAGGGTTGTAGAGGTGCCTCTCTACTCTCTCTTCTTAAGTATGATTCATTTGGGAATAAAAATAGAGTATATAACCTCAGGGCAAGCTCTCGGAGTCACAGTTGACCATTAATAAACTTGGAATCCTTTGTTGGGCAGTAGGATAGCAGCAGTTGGGGCCATTCTTTCCCTTGGCAGGTATTGCCAGGCAAAGGAAGAGAAAACATTACAGTGCTCCCTTTTGGAAAAAAAGTATATCATGGTTTGAGCAACTTGTCATGTCTTGAGAACAAATCATCACTCTGAGAGGTCATAGTCTTTGTCTGCTATATCTGGCAGCACTATACCAGTCTAGTGATGCAGCAGATAGAGCACTGGGCCTGGAATTGGGAAGACCTGAGTTCAGATTCAAGCTCTGTTACTTACCAGTTGTATAACTGAGCAAGTTACTTAATCCAGCGTTGCTTTAGTTTCTTCAAAGAGTAAAGTGGGAATAATAATAGCATCTGTTTTATAATGTTGTTGTGAGACTCAAATGAAATATTTATTTTTTAAACCCTTACCTCCTGTCTTAAGAATTGATACCAAGTATTGGTTCCAAGGCTGAAGGGTGGTAAGGGGAAGGTAGTTGGGGTTAGCTGACTTGCCCATGGTCACATAGCTAAGAAGTCTGATGCCAGATTTGAACCCAGGACCTTCTGTGTTCAGGCCTGGCTTTCTATTCACTGAGCCACTTAGCTGTCCTTGAATAAACATTTCTAAAAAGAGTTTAGCACAGTGCCTGGCACATAGTAGATACATAAATGCCAATGGGAATGTCCTTTCCTTTTCTCTCTCTTCCTAGTGAAGTTCCCATCTTAGATGTGATAGGGAGAGAACAAAATAACAGAAGAAAGGGATACACTTGAAAAAGTTCAAATGGGAGAAGAGAAAGGTAGAAGTAGACCTGCATTCAGGATGTGACATGTGGTCGAAGGGAGGTAGGGCAATAAGATTTTTCTTGGAGTAATCCCTTATGTGTCAGTGGCATCTTTTTGCAGGTTTAGCTATTTCGCCACTTTCAGGAGATGAAACCATGACTAACATTGAGTGAAGTCATATCTTAACTGAGCCTGGAAAGAGTTCTTAGAGATGTGTAGTGTGCACAGGGGTGGCTGCACAGGGTCCTATCATGTGGAGCAGTAACTTTGCCTTGTGTTCAAATCTGAGCAGTTCTGTTTCAGATTCCAGGACCAAGGAGGGCATTTGGCTTATTCTTTGGTACTGAAACTAAGAGGGTTTGTGGAGAAGTAGAGAGTCCTTGACATTTTAGAAGCAGGCATTAGTATAGGGCTGGCAGAAAAGAAGCATGAGAATAACCAAACAACACTTTGATTTTCTTCTCTCCCTAAACTGGCCTGGTGTTTGACTTTGAAGCGGAAAGAGCTAACCCTATGGGAAGCCTGCCTTCTAAATTCTGTCTTTGGTTGCAGTTGGGGCCTCAGTGGATCCAGCAGGAGTCACTATGATAGATGCTGTCAAGATTTATGGAAAGACCAAAGAGCAGTTTGGCTGGCCTGACGAACCCCCAGAGGATTTCCCTTCTGCTTCTGTCAGTAATATCTGCCCCCCCAACGTAAACCAAGGCAATGGCACTGGAGAGAGTGACACGACAGCTCCTACCACTTCCAGTGGGACTGTCCTGGAGAGGTATCAATCTTAGAGTGATAATACTTCTTGACATAACTAAATCTCTCCCCCTCTGCTCCCCCCTCCCCCTTTCATGCTCCTGTATATTTTCAGAGTCTACTTTAAAACATCTGTTCAGAACTCAAGTCTCTGACCTTCATTTTCTCCTAGCTCATCAATGTCCAGTGTCTCGCTGGTATGAGTAAAGAAATCCCTGGAGCCCAGTCTACTCCTAAGGCTCCTTTCCCCTCTCCTGATTATACCCATCAGATCAGTTTCCCTCTGAGATTCTGACTCCTTCCTATCTTTACCCATTTGGATCAGCTGTATAGAACAGAAAGCTAGGTTTCAAGCCAGTTCACCATTTGGGGAGCCAGTCTTGTAGACATGACAGGCAGGTCCTCCCAGCCTCTCTGGTCTTAACTATCCTTTAGTTTCTGTATAGCCACATTTTCGGGAGTAGCCCTGATGTCCCATGCTCTCTGCATCCTGGACATTAGTTCAGGGATCTCCCCAAATATGCCTTGTGCTTGACTTTGTGTGAGGAGGCTTGGTTGGGTATCTTACAGTGTGAGTTGTTGACTTATCTCGGGAGAACCAAGAAGAGCCTGGCTTTTGACAGCACCTTCTCCCTGCCCTCCCCTTCCCCGTATTGATTTATGGTTTCCACTTGTTTCTGAGCTTCACATATTTTCTTTCCTTTTTTTCTTTGCTTCCCCCCAAGTTCTGAAACTGAGTCCCTAACCAAGCTGGATCGGTTAGTATGCTCTCCTTTCCTCTGCACGAGTGAATGTGTGTCTGAGAGCACCATGGGCAGCAATGTGGCTTGGCATTGACCCTGCCTCTGTTTACAGGGGCCATTCTGCTTCTTTGCATTCTGCCCCTTGCATGGCTGCAGGCTTCTCCCCATCAGGAAGGGCTTGCCCGAGGAATTGGGGCACCCATTGTTGTCATTGTTGCCTGCTTTGCAGACTGACCTGTAGCTCGCTCTTTCCTACCCTGTTTCTTTCTGACTTTTCTGTATCATGTGTTTATAGCCAAGGGAAGATAAATGTGTTCAATCTGTTTGATCAGATTAGCAATCAGAGAGCTTACTTGTTCCCAATTGTTTCTTTAGTCCTTTTTCATACCTTCCTTGTTCTTTGCTCCATATCTCTACCCCACTTTTGCCAATTTCTCTCCTATTGCCCCTCTCTACACTTCTCTGTCTGTGTGCCAGAGTTTCGTATGTCAAGATACTGATTTTTTTCTTTATATGACACTTGTGAGAATTGGGGCAGAAGGCACAAGAGAGTAGAGTCTTGGCAGAATGTTTCTTTGGGGAATTTTAAGTTTTGGTAACAGTATTTCTTCTCCACCTACTTCCTTGAAAGTTTGATGGGCAGCTGCACAGCATCTGATTGGCACCTTAGGTATGCCATCACTGAGCCATATTGTCATATATTGTCATATATTGTCATATTGTCAGTGCCATATCCATGATAAATCAGTTTCTTCTCTCTCCTTTGCTGTGAAAAGCTTGTATTCTCAGGGTCCCTAGTCTTTGTTGAAGGTGTAGTGGACCAAAAGAGATATGACCATGATGTGACTCCTACTCACTTCAAGAAGTATTCAAGAATACTCTTTCCTTGGAGGCACCCCATCATTCCTTGATCTCTGTACCCCAGTGCCTTGGGCTCTGGTGTATCCAGGTTGTTAAGCCAATCCCAGTGATCCCTGCCACAGGCAACACTTTTATCCTCTTTGAGAGAGAAAAACCCTGTCTTTGAGCTGCGGATTATCAGCACAGCCCCAGGTTGATGTGTGTGTGGAAGGAGCCAGGTTTCACTCTGGCCTGTAACACAACAAAATGATATGCATGGTGCCTGTGGCCGGTCTTACCACGCTCTGATTCTGTCCTTGGCATACACCAGCTGTCCCCAAGCTATACACAGCTGTAGTTTGCCCAGGCCAAAGCACAAGGGAGAGGTGCTCAACTCAAACCGCTTTTCTCTTTTCCCTCCAGGCTAGTGGGGAGTTCTTTAGAAGCCCTCGAAAGCTGCTTTGCTGTGGGCCCTGTCAGTGAGAAGGCAAGTGACTTCTTCAAAGCCATGAGAGCTTTCTGAAGAGTGTGTGGGTCCTTGGGGATTTCTGGTCTCGTGTTTGAAGAGCTTGATCTCTGGTTGGTGCAACTCTGGGAACTGGCAATGAGAGGAGCAGCTCTTGGGAACCTCATGGACCTTTACAACCCTGAGTGTTCACCCTGAATGTGCTGCAGCCTTGCCAGAGCCAGGCTCGGGCCACTTGACCTCCAGGACACGGACAGATCTAGGGCTTGAAGTCCTGTCATGGCTGAGTCCTATGAGAAAGGGGCCTTCTGAAGTTGTGGGAGAAAGGAGGGAGGGAGAGTGAGCATCGGCAGTCTCTTTGGGTCTGTATCAATACTAATCCCTCTGTCTTCTTTTTTTTACTTCCTTCTCTCTGGGACTAGGAAAAGAGCAAGGCTGCAGCTCAGGAGCTGGCTACCATGCTGCTTTCTATGCCAGCACCATCCAGTGTCCAGCAACAGACAAAAAGCCTCCTTGCCAGCCTTCATACCAGTCGCTCCGCCTATCACAACCACAAGGTGATCATCTGAGAGAGTCTCCTCAGGGCATAGGAGCTAAAATTCATCTTTGCTACCTAGTTCTCTTGAGAAATGACCAAGTCTCTGAGGGAAAAGAATTTGGGAAGTGGGAACCATAGCTAATATGACACAAGGGGATCTTGCGAAATTTCTAAGCACAGGAATGCAAATAAGGTAAACACAGTTTCCAAGCCACAAAGAAATAGGCTTATTGGGGAATGGTTAGTCTCACAATAAAGCTGGACTTCTGGTCAAGGTCAAAAGTCCCTAAGGCTTGTGAGACGACTTCACAACTTATATACCAGTACAGAAATAATTCAAGGCAGTGATAAAAATCTGGAGAGATCTGGATTGGTTGAAGTAATCAGGAAGTACTTCTCATTGGTAGAAGTCATCACTTGATAGATAGGGGGGAGTTGGGGAACCTGAACCTTACTTTCTAAACCTGATGATGTCAAGGATGATGTACAGTTAAATGACCAGGGTAAGGAGGAGGTGCCAGGCCCGAAAGTGGGGCAAAAGCCTGATGATATATAATAGGGTGAATACAAAGGTGAAGGGGTGTCACCAGGCTTCTAACTGAGGCAAAAGCCTCCATACTAATGAAGACCCAGTCACAAGTTCAAGACCATAATTGCTGAGGGTTCATGATAAAGCAAGTTTAAAGTTAAGACTAAAACTGAGGTCTGTGCTAACAATGATTAAGCAGTTATTTACTTAATTCAAAACCTTAATACTTCTCCTAAAACAATCACAGAGGCCTACTAAAATCATCACTTATGCTAACATTAGTTACCTCTCTGAGAATTACAATTTATAATTAATTTAATACTACTGCTAACATTAAAATCTAATCTTCATATAAGGGGGTAGTGGGTTTTTCATTCACAAGATGAATCCTGTGCTGCTAGTGTACATCTGGGGAGCCATGGTCAGACCCTGCTGGAAAGTCTGTAACCCTCAGTGGCTTCTCACTTCCAATACTTGCTTACATTTTGTTGTTCCCTGCAGTGGTTTGCCCATGCCCTGCCCCTTTGGGTCAGCTCCCTTTAGGGCTGGTGAGTGGCCTTGCTGCTGCCACCTTTCAGATCCCCTCTTATGTTCCAGTCCCTTGCTTTGGACTGGTCCAGTGTGAGCCTGCTGTTTTAACAGGACCAGGCCTTGCTGAGTAAAGCTGTGCAGTGCCTCAACTCATCCAGCAAAGACGGGAAAGAGCTCGACCCAGAGGTGTTCCAGCGGCTCGTGATCACTGCTCGCTCCATTGCCATCATGCGCCCCAACAACCTTGTCCATTTCACTGAGTCAAAGTTGCCACCAGTGGAAACAGGTGATTAGAGCTTTGTATGGCCATATCCTTCCTAAACTAACTTGTCTTTCTGATTGTAATGAGGAAATGAAATAAGAAGCACAGGAGAAATTGGGTATTGATTCATTCAGATTACCTTTCTATCTCCTTTTCCTTAAGAAACAGTAATGTTTAAGTATCTTTCAAAAGGCTAGCCAATTGGTCTCCTTGTTTCTAGTAACATCTCTCTATCATATAGTCTTCTGTGAAAGTAATTGTCTTACTGTGCCTTACCAATTATGCCGCTTCTTGTGGATCAGGTTAAGTACCTCCTTCTTAGCTTGACATTCAAGGCTGTATGGCCTGCCTTCCTGGACTTGTTTCACACTCATCTTCATTTGTTCCACAGGCCTAATAAACTATGCCACTTGGCATTGTCCAGCTTCATCCTATCCTTTTTCATTGCTACACTGGTCTGAAAGTAATCCTCCTTTTTCTACTACCACCTTTGTCTCCACTTGTCAGCTCCTTATTAATTTAATAATGCTTAATTCTAATGCCACCTTACAAAATATTAGACTGACATAGCCTCTGCTGTAAGGCTATAGTGAGTAGGGAGCCCGCCACCTCTCAAGGCAACCTTTTTTTTTTTTCAGATAGTATTAATGTTTGGGAAATTTTGTCTTATCAAAAGTCAATTTGTTTCTTTGAAATTTTCACCTGTTGCTCCCAATTCTATTATCTGGGACTAAGCAGAACAAGTTGACTCCTTATTCCATATGACAGTCTTTCAGATACTTAAAGCTTTCTATCATGTTTTAAGTCTCTTCCTATTTGGGCTAAACACCTCCAGTTCCTTTAATAGTTGATCTTCACATGGCATCATCTAGAGTTGCTTTACCATCTCCGTTATCTGCTTATGGATTTTTTCCAGATGACTAATATCTATCCATTTTAAAATAGGGTGTATAGAAGAACTAAACACACTTCTCTAGATGTAGTTTGGTTGATTTCTTTGATCTTGGGAAAGCTCTTAGGAAAGCAAAGTGGCTCAGTGAATAGGAAAAAAGGCTCAGAGTCAAGTTCTGGCCTCAGATACTTAGTACTTGTGAGGGATCCTGGTCAAGCTACTTCATCTCCGTTTGCTTTTGATTCCTTATCTGAGGATATAAATAGGTACCTGCTTCCCAGGGTTGTTTTGAGGAACAAGTGAGATAACATTTGTAAAACTCTTTGCATGTAATAAGTCCTATTTAAATATTGTTTTTACTATCTTCATCTTGCTGAGTTAAGAATGGATTTCTCCCTCCACTTAACTTTTAGAGCACTTCATATTTTTTTCATTCTTTTGCTATTTTTTATTTTGTATTAATAGCTTTTGTAAGCATGCTCCATTTCCTCTTTTGGAGACTGCTTAGGAAGCACTCAGAATTCCAGAAAAGATGCTAATCCTTTCATTGAATACCACTTATAGATCCTGAATCAGTGATTTTCACTTGACCAATTCATCCTTTCAGTGTTCTCACTGAGCTTTGTCTGACTGTAGGTTCCTGTCAGGGACTTTGAAAAGCATAAAAGTCTATTTTGTGTTGCAATCTGCTTTCTAGTATTTTTATCTTGGAGACATTGCCTTGGGCCACTTCTATACCTATGCCAGAGGCTCCTGTGTTTAGCATCAGTAGTATAAGAAGTAATGTGTTTTCTGAACAGAGTTTTGAGAGACATTTAGAGCTCAAGTCTCTTGACCTTTGGGATATAATTTAAAGCCAAACTTGGGTTTCAGTTGAGTTTGGGCCCTAAAGTAATGGTCTTATGTTGTTCAGCTGTTGTTTCATTTAAGTGGCTAATGTCCAATTTTGGTTCTCATTCTTCAATTCTTATCCTAAAGAACCTCTATGCCAGAGCTCTTAAGTTATACTCAAAGTTTATTTGTTGATTTCCTTAAAATCCTCCCTTGTTCAAATGCTCCTTTATCTATCCTTTTTCCTCATATTTTCTAGCCCTGGAATCATTCTGGAAAAACTTAGACACTCTTATAATAAAATGGAAAGCACACTGATAATGCCAGTGATAAGTTTGTTCTGGAATGAGCCTTCTATAGTCTTATTTTTTTCCCTTTTTACATTCCTGTATTGAGTATTGAATATTGCGACAGCTTTCCTTTTAATTGGATCCTGCCTTGAAACTACTTACACAGGCAAACATCCCTGGCTTGAGTTACTTAATGAACAATAAATTTCATCCCCAACATATCACCACTAATAATTTTCTTTCTGCTGCTTAGAAGGAGTGGATGAGGGGAAAGAGCCCCAGAAACACACAGAAGGAGATGGCTGTACTTTCATTACCCAACTCATCAACCATTTCTGGAAACTGCATGCATCCAAACCCAAGAATGCTTTTTTGGCACCTGCCTGCTTACCAGGTATTTCATTAGTTTATTAAGCACCTACAATGTGGCAGGCAGTACGCTAAGGTCTCAAAGCACAAAGAAAGGCAGAAGTATGGTTCCTGTTCTCCCTTAAGGAGACTTGTGTGCGGAATGAAGCCTCAGATGGAGGAAAAGTGGGGTTTTTAGTATGTGCCTTCCCAAAAGGGCAACCCTTTTTGCCTTTGGTGATCTTACTCAGTAGAGTTATAGAAGTCTGTGTGATCAGTGGGAGACCACATTGTATTAGAGGAATATGCCATAGTTCTTACTAAAGGCCTTGTCTCTGTTGACTGTCTGCTGTTTGTCCTGTACATAGCTTGTCTTCACATATTTGTTTCTTTTGTCTCCCCATTAGATTGTGAGTTCTTAGAGGGGAGGAATTCTGTGTAACCCCAGTACTTAGCATAGTGGCTGGCACATAGACATTTAATAAACGTTTATTGACTGACAAAGAGGAATATGTTTTGGTATCCATGATAGTGTCAGTGGTATGACTTTTCAAGATCTTTCAGAGGTATTTCAAATTCAAAGTCTATTTAAAAGACCAAAAGCATCATTCATCATTCTTTTAAATGATTTTGATTTCCCAGTGATCGTTTCTTTCTAATTCTGACCTGTCTTTCTCAGTTTTTATGGACAGTTTGGTGGGGAGTTCAAAAGTTCAAAGCCCTCTGAATGAGAGTAAGAGTCTCAATAGTAGAATAACAGGTCTAGAACAATCCAAGGTTTCCATTTATAAAGCCCTAGAGGTGTTCTGGAACCTCCTTGGAAGCTGTAATTAGATTTAGAAAACTCCATACTGATTCTTGGGGGATGGGAATGATCAGGGACAGACCTGCTTTTAGACCTAGTTAAAGCAACAACTTCCCACTTAACCAATCTTGTTTTGGTGAATGTACAACTGTGAATCCATGAAATATTTGGTACCAGATTGAGAGAGAGATTATTTTAGGTTATTCTGTAATAATGACCCACAGTCTCATTGTCTTCAGTGCTGGCTCCATCTACCTTTTGCTTGAGAATGACCTCCCCAAGAAACAGGCATTTAGCCATTTTGAGGGGCCAGGGTTTTCTTCCAATCTTAATCAGTCTTAGATTTTCTAATTACTTTTCCTCTTTTTAGGCTTGACTCATGTTGAAGCTACTGTCAATGCATTGGTGGACATCATCCATGGCTACTGTACTTGTGAGCTAGACTGTATCAACACAGCCTCCAAGATCTATATGCAGATGCTCCTATGCCCCGTATGTATCAGTATATTTTCAGACTGTCCTATAGCAACCTCCCAGAGGATGATGCTGAGTATCTGAGTAGAGAATCTTTTTTATAAATCCCTCTGTCAAATTGGGAAAATTTGGGAGGATTTCTTGCTGCCAGAATTTGTTTCCTACCCCTATATTTTTGTACTCACTGCACTGGATTTGCAGTCAGAAAGCCTTGGTTTGAATTCTAGCTCTTACTAGTTGATTTTTATTAGCTTATTATTGTAGGCTCTTTTGTTAAGAACTCTTTTACATTGGTTATGCCATTTAATTTCTCTGGATCTCAGCATCTTCATCTATAAAATGAGTGAATTGAATTTGATGATTTCTATGGTCCTTTTTCTAGCTCTGTGATCCTTTGAAATGGAGAGAATGGGAGTCAGCATTTTAAATAGCAACTGAATGTACTTGTGTGAGGCTCATGTTCTCTTTCCAAATTCATCTACCTTAAAAGAATTCAAGAGTTAGAAGCACAGATTATTGTAGCATAGAACTTAGGTCATCACTGAGAAGCTGCTTTTGGTATTTGATTAAAAGCAAACACAAGAAGTACTTTGACTCAACACATATTGGCCAGCAGTCTGATATTTTATATGGATGACTAACCTACCTGTTCCATGTACTAATAAAAGGCATCAGAGTGGATATATATCAAGAAATAAGGAAGGAAAAAGCTGATGTGATCCAGCCAGGTCTCAAGATTAGTCAGGAAGAGAAGGTACTGATTGATTCAGTGAGCACATTGGAACCCAATTTTCCATTTGTATTTCAGGATCCTGCTGTGAGCTTCTCATGTAAACAGGCTCTGATCCGAGTGCTAAGGCCCAGGAACAAGCGGAGACATGTGACACTGCCTTCCTCTCCTAGGAGCAACACACCCATGGGTAATTCAGGGTCTGGCTGTCAGTCTGGCATGTGATTCTCATATTGTTCATGGGCGCTGTTGTCCAAGTGCTTGGGTAGCCAGTCTCCTCAAATTTAAAGTTATATTTCTTTCTTCAGGATTGCTGTTATTAATCCACTCTTGGTCCTATGACAGTAGACATCTTTCTGAGAGATAAAACTAAGCTTAATGATGTTCTTTTTCCTGTCCTGCCCAAGGTCACTTAGGTTTAGGTGGGAAATATCTGCCTTATTCTCCTCAGACTAAACTGGCTAAGTGTAGAGGTTAGAGTTCCAAGTAAGGCCGCATCCTTTAAAGCCCCAGGTACTAGATGGCCACTATTCAGTGGGTATTAATGTGTGTAACTTGTTGTAGCTGAAGGAGGGGAGAAACCAGGAGCCCTGAAGTGATCTGGATTTCTCTCATTCAGGAGACAAGGATGATGATGATGATGATGATGCTGATGAGAAAATGCAGTCCTCAGGGATTCCAGAGAGTGGACATATCCGCCAGGAAAGCCAAGAGCAGAATGAGGTGGATCATGGGGACTTTGAGATGGTGGTAAGTCTTAGCCTGTAGGAGAGGGAGCGCATGGCTGTGAAGCAGCCCTATTACTTTTTTGAGGTGTTCTTACCAGATTTTCTCTCTGTAGTCTGAGTCCATGGTGCTGGAGACAGCTGAGAATGTGAACAATGGCAACCCTTCTCCCCTGGAGGCTCTCCTGGCTGGTGCAGAGGGTTTCCCACCAATGCTGGACATCCCCCCTGATGCAGATGATGAGACTATGGTGGAGCTGGCTATTGCTTTGAGCCTGCAACAGGATCAGCAAGGTAGAATGCTTTCCTGGCAATTGTTGTGACCCCACAGAAATGGCCTGTGGTAGTGAATGATTTCTGTTTGACTTATTAGCTTATGCCCATATTTGGGAGATGAGGTTGATCTGGGTAACAGCTGCTCGGAGACACAGGTGGAGAGTGACAGAGGGGTCGCCTTCAGTGGATTTCATCTTAAAGTTTTTCTCAGACCTATCTCTTTGGTTATTTCTTCCTGAATCAGTTTGGCTTCTTTGGCCTGTGTCCTTGTTTGAACAGATGGATGCTTCCCACCATCACCCATCACCCAAGCCTGGTGGGTGGACGGCAGTGGCTGTTTAAAGAACCTCCTGCTGGCCAGGAAGGAGCCACGCGCTGGTGTTAGAGGCTCTCAGGAACAGCAGGTGGCCTGAGCAGTGTTATGGTTAAGGGGTTGGAGGGGGTGTGATGCTCACTCTCCACTTGTTTCCCAGGCAGCAGCAGCAGTGCCCTGGGCCTGCAGAGCCTGGGACTGTCCGGCCAGGCACCCAGCTCTTCCTCCCTGGACGCAGGAACCCTTTCTGACACCACAGCATCAGGTAACTGTCCGCAGCAAGGAGCGAGGCTCAGGGCCCCAGGACCCTGAGGCCTCCCTGCCTGTGCTGCGCAAGTGTGATGGGCAGCTGCTTTGACAGGCCATCTTGGGCTCACGGCTTCGGCTTTTCGCTGGAGGCCACGTGTGTCAGAGGCGTCTCGATAGATACAGCTTGGCAGCAGCGCATGTCTGTCTTCTCTGTCCCTTCCCTGCTGCAGTCCGACTCCACCCGGTGCCTCGAGGGAAGACCTAGAAAGGGGCCTGGTGGCTGGCAAAGTCCAGACTCGGTGGAGCCTTGTGGTCTCCACTGGAGGACTTTGTAGCATTTGGGGCAGGAAATACAGATCCCATCTTTCATCTTTTCCTCACCACTTTTAGGTAAAACTGAAGTGGCAAGAAGTGAGAGTGTGCTTCAGATGAAATTCGTGTGACTTTTGGATCATTTGACCAACTCTCAGTAATCTTTTGGCGCAAAACTAAGGGATAGTATGGACATGGAAATTCATAGATAATCCCTAAACCTCATTTTAGTTTTAAGTTCAACCTCTTTTGCAACAAACTTTTACAAGGCCTGCCTGGTAAAAAGAAATGTTTGAGCAACGTGAATTTTATCAGTTTCTCACTTCCCTCACTTGTAACCTCATGAAAGTTATAAATGGGTGAAGAATTAGATCCAAACTGAGGCCAGTGAGAGGAAGAAGGGGTTACTAGTAAAGGTCCTGAAGAGTGGACATACTGGAAACCCAGTCCTTTCATAGGCCAAGGGTTGGCTTCAGTATGTTTTTAGACTCATCGCTCCCTGTTATCTTTTTTCTTTTGGAAATCTTACTTTGGGAAGATGAGCAAAGAAGAAACCAGCCCAACCTACACTTTTCTCTTTAGCCCCCAAACTCCACAATAACCTATAGCTTCTCTTGAGGCTTGTTGGATGGATGCTCCAGTGTTTAGAGCTTGGAGATGAATGTTGTATTTTGTGCACTGTGGCTTACTTAACTGTGATGCTCTATGTGGCTTTCCTGGCTGTTCCTTCTTTGGTGTGTTGCATCCAGCATTTTCCTCCTGTCTCAGTTCAGCCCTGATCCTGGATGCTGTGGCTGTCTCTGGGGAATTTCCTTGCTTTATTTTTAACATCTGATGAGGCTAATTAGAAAATTTGAAACTTCCCACTGAACTCTCCCCATACCATGTGATTTTAAAAGAGAGAGAGAGACAGAGAAATGAGCTGGCTTGTGAAATCTCATGGTATATGGTTGATAAGTAAATATGATGGGCTTTTGATAAAGTAGACATCCTTGAAAGATCAAAAGAGAGACAAATGCCCATTGTAATTTACAGTCCAATGCTTTTGGAGGATAATGGCCAATTCTTGGGTGTCAGGAACACCTAGAAATTAATGAGTTGTATTTTGTTTGGGAGAAACTTTTTGAATGTCAGGCATACTTAACTTTTAGCCTAATGCAGGCGGCTAAGGAAATACCCAGTGAGCTGGGTTTCTACTTCTGTCTAGCAGTGAGCTGTGTATGATGTTTGTTTCTCTTGGAGATTAACAGCAAAACATATCTCTTGGACAACAGGATGTAAACTGCATTGTGTCCCTTGCACCATGTGGTTTGATGCTGTCACACCAAAGCAATGTTTTTACCTGTAACAGCTCTTGTTACTCTCTTAGCTCCAGCATCAGATGATGAAGGCAGCACAGCGGCAACTGATGGCTCCACCCTTCGGACTTCTCCTGCCGATCATGGCGGTAGTGTGGGCTCCGAGAGTGGAGGGAGCGCCGTGGACTCGGTGGCTGGAGAGCACAGTGGTAATGTTTCATGAGAGCCTGGCCTCCCTGTGGAGAGGGTAGAGACAAAGGGAGTAATGACTGCCTGGATACTAGGCCTAGATTTCAGCAGGTGGATATGGCTTGAATTCAAGTGTTTGATGCTCCTTGTTGTGATGCATTCAAAACTACATAGTTTTTTCTTGAATACTTTTTCTTGATATCTTTTTTATATCACCACATTTCCCAATGTCCCTCTCTTCACCCCCTATTCCAGAGTCATTCCTTATAATAAAGAATTAAAAGAGGAAAAAAAAGAAGTCCCAACAAATCTAACTGATGTATTGGAAAAGGTTGATGTTCTACATGGTATTTCATGTCCCTACCTCTACACAAAAGATAGGGGAAGTAGCTTCTCAGATCTCTTTTTTGGGACCAAGTTTGAATCTATAGGTTTATGCCTGGTCTGACAAATTGAGCTTGAAGGGATAAATATTGATAAATAATTCTTCCTTTGATTACCAGTGCTAACAGTCGGAGAACCACTGGAGCTCAAATAATCCCAAGTGGTGGTTAATCTAAATCTTTTAAATTTGGCTTTGGACACTATTTCTGTGTATAATTTCCTTCCCTATCTTATTAAAGTCAGCTTGCATTCTCCAAATGCCTAACAGTTAATTGAAAGACTGGGGGATTGAGGAGTAAAGGAAATGGGTAGGGTGTTTGACCTCAAAGCAGCTGAGCTGAATGTGATTCTTCAAAAAATTCTCTTTAAAGCATTTTCTTTGGAGTTCTTTTAATCTCAGTCTACCTTGTAGCATTTATGTTTGGGTGTAGATTTTATTCCCTGCCCAGCCCTTCTCCCTATTAACTTGTAAAAACTTTGAGGGCAGGGGTTGTGCCAGTCTTCATTTTTATGTCTCTAGCACTATGCTTGGTAGGTACTTAGGTATTGATTAAATTAGTTTGAATATGAGTAATCAGCCTGAGATAAAAATACTTTGTTTGAAAAAGCTCAGGTTGGCTCAAGTTTCCTTCCAGGATCTCACACCATTTTAAGTTTCCTTTGGGATGGGATGACAGGGTTTAGTTCAGAGACGTTGACAGTCTTGTTGCTAGAATTCTCCATTACTCCAATGGAGAGGTTTCTCCAGGGATGCACATTGCACCTCTTCCATGCCCTCTCACCGTTGTCTTAGCATCCCTTCCTATGAGGATTAAACCCTAGATAGAAATCCTGCTAAAGTGGAGCAACTACTTTCTGCACTGTTTAGCTTAGCCCAGCAGAGGGCTGCTGAGGCCAGGCTTACAGATGGAGCTCTCTGGAAGCTATGTAGTTACACATGGAGAAAAAGACTTTAAAGGCCATAGATTCTACCCACAATCCTGGCCTGCCACTCTGGGGGAGAGGGTAGAGGAAGGAGAAAGTGCTGCTTATTTTGGGGGCTGATGGAGTTCTCTGACTGCTTTTCCTTCAGTGTCAGGACGGAGTAGTGCCTATGGGGACACCACAGCTGAGGGACACCAAGCCGGGCCAGGCAGTGTCAGCTCCAGTACTGGAGCTATCAGCACCACCACGGGCCAGCAGGAAGGAGATGGCTCAGAGGGAGAGGGAGAAGGGGAAGCTGAAGGAGATGTCAACACCAGTAACAGGTCAGGACCTAGAGGGTACACTCTGAAAAATGTTTCTTCCCTGGGTAGGTGAGGATTGGGGCTGAAGGGAAGGGGCTGGTTTTAACTTTGGCACTCTAAACATAGCAGTCATAGAAAACTGATTACAGTCTTTGAGCTGGAAAAGATTTCAAAAGGTAACATATTTCCCTGTCTCTAGCTAAGATTACACCTAACCTATCCCAAATGAGAGCATGGGTATATCTTTAGTTTCACATTTTATTTAATAATCCCAGTGTGATTGTCAGAAAGTCTCTCTTATTAGTTCACTAAAGTTTTTCCTGCCTTGTCACTATCCATAAATTGATACTAAGCACTGAATACTTACTTAGTCTAAGTTGTTGAAATGGCTAACTAGGTGACCTGCTTTGCCTTGTCCCATCATTGTGGTTAATGATGGCAGTAATGATTTTTTTGATCTGAGAAAGCCTGTAGGCTTTTTGGGACTTCATTTGGCCATCCAGATTGGAATCCTTCTTTGTTGATGGCCAAAATAGCATTTTCCCCACACAAGGACTTTTCCTGATCAATTGGTCATTTGTTCACTCCTGATTCAAAAGGAGAGACTTATGTTTTCCAGGTTATGATATGAATATCCCATATCTGCTTTTTTTTTTAAAAATAAGACTGCACATGGTTCGACTGATGCTGTTGGAGAGGCTGCTGCAGACTTTGCCCCAGCTGCGCAACGTAGGTGGTGTCCGGGCCATCCCATATATGCAGGTATCTATCAGGGCATCCTGAAGCTGATGATACTTATAGATAGACCATGATCATGCATGACTCCTGGATCTGGAGAATACAGTAAAAGTCTTGCTTGGTATCAGGGTTATGGAATATTAGAACTGGACCAACCCCCTTACTTTTAATATATGAAAAAACTTAAACCCAGAAAACTGAAATCAGTTACCTTAGGCCATATGAGTAGTCAGCAAAAGAGCTCTGAATAAGCCCAGGGTCCACCTGGCCAGTCCCTGAGTTCATCCCCCATCACCTTTCTTCTCAACCACAGTAGCTGTTTCCTGTTTGTTCCATGTTACCACAAAAGGGGTTTTTCTAAAGAGCAAGTCTGATTATATCATCTGTCTACATAATAAACTCCCTAGAATTCTTCTCTCCTCCTTCCACATTGTTCCCTTCCACTCACTCTGCAGTCCACTGTTCCTCACATATGACCCTCTTATTTCCTCTCCTGGGCACTCCTCTTTGCACTGACAGTCTCTCACACTTGGGATGTCCTCCCTCTTCACTGCCTCCTCTTAGAATCCCAGGCTTTCTTAAGGGCTCAGCCCAAGTATCACCTTTGACATCGGGTGTCACACTCACCTCTAGCCCCGTCCCTCTCTCTTAATATCTTCCTTCCCAAAATTATTTGACATTTATATATTTTACAATCTTATGCATGTAACTCCCCAAATGGATTTTAAACTGCTAGAGGGCAGAGACTGTTCTATTTTTATCTTTGTATCCTTAGCACCTTGATAGCCCCTGGCAGTGTAGGCACCGGATAAATGTTTCTTCATTTGATTGATTCTCTCTATACCATAATAATAATATTATAATAAGAGCTAACATTTTTAGTGCTTTAAGGTTTACAAAGTACTTTAATAGACATTATCTCATTTGATCCTCATGACAACACTGTGAAGTAGGTACTATGGGTATTATTATCCCCATTTTACAGATGAGGAAACTGAGGCTCAGAGGTGTTAAGTGACTTGCCCATGGTCACACAGCTAGTAAGTGTCAGGGGTGGGATTCAAACCCAGGTTTCTCCTGATTCCAAGTCCAGCATTTTTTCCATTATGTCACAGCCTCTTATTCCATTATGACCTGATAGTTCTACTTGTGTTCTGTTTTTATTTGGAGATTATTCCCTTGATCTCCTCTCTCAGTGCTGAAGTCTCAGCCCTTCAACTTTTACCCATCTATATTAAATGGGGGTAATAATCCCCACTCCCCTGGCCCAGTCCATCTTGTAGAGGTGCTGTGTGGATAAATGAAATGTTGTTATTATCAGTAGAGGAAACTAGGAAATTAGGACTAACCTTACCCTTTGACATACCCTGTATTCAGATCCTTTATTTTCTAAGAACTCAGATTCTATTCTTTGTCCCTCTGCTGCATTCTAGGTCATTCTGATGCTTACAACAGACCTGGATGGAGAAGATGAGAAAGATAAGGGTGCCCTGGACAATTTGCTGTCTCAACTGATTGCAGAATTGGGCATGGACAAGAAGGTAAATCCTGAGAGTCAGCTATAAAAACCCTGTAGGGGAATTTGAATCTCTTTGTTCTGTTCCTCAGGCATCTGTCTGGGGTCCAAATTATTGCCCGAGATCCTACTTCATATTACTGTTTCCTATTTCAGGGCACTTCCTTTAGGGCCTGTTCATTGAATCCTCTACTGTATCACTCATTTCATATGGTTTGTTAGCTCTCTTGAACTCTTACTTATCAGGTGTCTCGATTTCTTAGTAACACCTGAGTTATCTTCCATCCCTGAGTCACCAACGTGAAGATCCTTTAGTTCTGGTTTGCTTAGCATAGTCTCACCTTAAGAGCTTTTAAGAGGGTAGGTTTTGGGGCTTCCCCATACAATTGGCATCATCCTCCCTGCAGGATGTTTCTAAGAAGAATGAGCGCTGTGCCCTGAATGAGGTCCATCTGGTGGTGATGAGGTTGTTGAGTGTCTTCATGTCCAGGACCAAGTCGGGGTCCAAGTCCTCCATCTGTGAGGTAAGCTTAGCCATGGGCTTCTCGGTCCAATGGGATGGGTCTGCCTGAAAAAGGGACCCTGTATGAGAGGAGGGATCTGGAGCTGTTGTCTGGATGTGTCAGCAGGAAAATATTTCAGGAATGCTGCTTCTGAATGTTGGTTACTTTGGCCCTCATCACTGTTAGGAAGCCAGGCAAGGGCTTCATCCTTTTTGGGGAACTCTTCCAGAATTCTGAATTCTGGCACTCAGCTTGTTGGAAAGGTCAAAAGTCTATGATGGGAAGCAAAGCTCAGAACAGCTAAACAGATTCTCTTGCTATTTGTTGTTAAAGGTTCAGCTATAGAGTGAGACAAAGTTTGGGGGGAGTGGAGGGAAGGTATATGTGTGTGTGCACATGTGCATGTGCACACTGTTGGTGGTGGTGGTTGGAAGAAGATTAACATAAAGCAGAGAGGTTAGAAATTGAGGCTGAACTGCATCCAATTTTAATGAGCTTATGAGCTGTGGGGTTTGTTGGGATTTGCAAGATCTCCTAATGGTTTTATTTCCAGTAGCTTTTTCTTTCTCTGTTGTCATTCATTGAGCTTCCTATCTTAGCATTCTCCAGAAGCTGGTCTGGTTGCTAGACCCCTGCCACCTCCCCACTCCTGGGAAAGAGGTGGGGCTGTTGAGCAGCGCCTAGACTGGGACCTGTTCACTCCTCTTGAAAAGTGAACCTTCCCCTAGTTCTCTGGGATGAAGAACCCACCTACCTCAGAGGAAAAGTAGTCCATAGATCCCTGGCCTGTGGCACATGTGTGTAAGAAAGATTAGACTTCAAGAAAAGATTTTTTTTGGTTTGTTTTTGTTTTTTAACTTGGCTAGTCAGAAGTTCTGGAAAACATTTGTCCTACTTTGGAAACTACCGACTTCTTTTGCCATCACCCTCGTCCCAGTTCAACTTCTGCCTCTGCAGATGCCAGTCCTAGGGTCTACAGTTATCCCCTCCTTGCTTCACAGGTAGCCTCCCAGGATATGTGTAACCCTTCTCTGCTTTCCCTTCAGTCGTCCTCCCTCATCTCCAGCGCCACTGCAGCAGCGCTGCTGAGCTCTGGGGCTGTGGACTACTGCCTGCATGTGCTCAAGTCTCTGTTGGACTATTGGAAGAGCCAACAAAATGATGAGGAGCCTGTGGCCACCAGTCAGCTGCTAAAACCCCACACCACTTCCTCCCCACCTGACATGAGTCCCTTCTTCCTCCGTCAGTATGTGAAGGTAAAGCTGCTTCCAGTGTCTCACCTCTGGGGTTGGGCTGCAGGAGGGAGCTGGCCTGTCTGGGTTAGGCTGAGAGCAGTTGCCTTCCTCCTCTCTAGGGTTGTGTGTCCTCACCTATAAAAAGAATACCATTTGATCTCATTTGTAGACATACTGGTGGTCTGAGAGAGAGCGTCCTTAGGATTTTAGAGTGGAAAATCCCTTGAGAAAATTATTCAGTACAGTTCTCATTTTACAGATGAAGAAAGAGGTCCAGGGAAGGGAGGCTCTCCCAGGTAGTCAAAGCAGAGCTGAGGTTTAAATTCAAGTCTTCTGACTCCAAATTCAGTGCTCTTTAGAAGACAGACTAAAACTCCTCCAGGAAAAGCCCTTTGTAATCCCAAAGCGAGATTTATCAACTGTGACTCCTGTGCCTCCACCTTTAGAGGATTCAAACACATCCAGATTTCTCATCTTTGACCCCTAACAATAGGCCCTTTGAATCCACATTGTAGAACCAAATTGCTGCCTGCTCTGGTCTCCTGTTTATAATCTTTAAGTAAAATTCAACTGATGAAATGCAATACCCCCAGAGCTTTAGGCAACCTGGGTAACTTGAATGGTCTTCATTTAGTGTGGTCTGATGATACACTTGAGTAGAACAAAAACAATTAGGTAGCACTTCTAGAGCACTCTCAGGTCTGCAAATACTTTACAAATATTATCTATCTCATTGGATCCTCCCAACAATCTTGGAAAGAAGTTGCTATTAGCATCCCTGTTTTATGATGAGGAAACTGAAGCAAACAAAGGTGAAGTGATTTGCTCACAGTCATATAGCTGAGTATCTGTCTGAGGCGGAGTTTGAATTTAAGTCTTTTGACTATAGGTCTAATACCCTATCCTCTGTGCAATCCGACTTCCATGTTCTTCTCACTATTCCCTCTCTCTGGGATATCTATTTTTTTCATTACCTCATGTCATATGTACTTAGGAGTCTTGCATTTGAGGACAGAGATCTTGGACACTTAGTTTGATTGCAATTCAAGCTGTACTGAGTTGAAGGGTTCTTTCTTGGCATGGGGATGGCAGCACATGGGGCAGGATGCTTGAGGAGGACTCACTCCAGAGAGATGTTTTTTAGTTTAAATTCTTAGTCACTACTTTCTCCTCAGTGTCTTTGAATTTTGGTGTCTACACATATATGATGCATCTCGTATCTTAAGTAGCAATATGGAATATTCTAGCTCTGAGCCACCATGACCTTCTGTCCATTAGTTCATTCCCACCTTTGGAAGGCTCCCTCAAGAGCATTTCTCTTTCTGTCGCTAGCCCTCAGTACTATACTCTGTGTACATAGTAAGCACTTTATACATGTTTTCACATTCATTCTCACACAAATATTGTTTGCCTAGGGCCATGCAGCAGATGTATTTGAGGCCTACACACAACTTCTGACAGAGATGGTGCTACGGCTGCCATACCAGATCAAAAAGATCGCTGACACCAATTCTCGTATTCCACCTCCTGTATTTGACCATTCATGGTTTTACTTCCTGTCTGAGGTAAGTAAGTGTTTTACATGATTGGCCGCATGCAATAAAAATTTATTAATTCCATAAGCACCGAGCCCCTCTGTGATATAGTAGGTATTGTAAAGAAAATTTACTGAGTTCCTGTACATGGGGAGTTTAATCATTAATGAGCAGAAGCAGGGCATGAGCAGGCATAAACACAAATAAGTGATGGGCAAAAGAAAGCTAGATAAAACTACAAGAAATGGGGTCTCAAGAATTGCTTTCTGGAGGAGGTGGCAACATCTGATTGTTTTATTCAGTGATGGAGGATAAAGTATTTTTTATATATTCTTTAATATTCTTTATATTTATATATTCTTTAATAGCTCAGAACCTATTAGGTGGTAAGAGCTGTGTTCATGGATGCAGTTCAGCAGAAGCCATCTTCTTTCATAGCCCTTCCACATCAACTTTCCCCATATTTATTGTAATAGCCTCAAAGTAACTGGGGGAGAATTGGCACTTATCCTCCAGTGGCCAGCTCCCATTTAATAGCCATGCCTTCACTATCACATTGGGTTTTTTTCTAGGGAAGAATACGGTATTTCCTTAATGACTTCCTTGTGAGTATGTAGAGGTTAACCTTTATTCCCCTAAGTTCCTACTGTCATTGTGAAGCAGGAAGTATACTAGGATTGCTTTTCATTCATCTGGTTTCATTCTCTGCGTGCTGTGTCTCTACCAGTGAGGTGCACTTTAGGAAAGAGTAGAGCAGGGATCTTACAAGTCCTTAAGATCTACTCACTCTGAGTGAGCTGGTGAAAATTAATCATTAAACACTGATCTGTTTTGGGCTCAGCTTTGGGGGAGGTACAAGCCCTTCTCTTGGGAAGTTCATTTCCTTTTAGGGAATGATACCAGCACTGACAGCTGTAATACACAAGGTAATTAAGCCAGGTGCTAAGAGAGCTAGGAGGAAGAAAATGACTCTCTTAGGGGAGGATGGTGGGATGGTTTAAGAAGGCTTCCTAGAAGAGATGGCACTCAAATTTGGCTTTAAAGGATTTGTATGACTTCAGTGTGATAGAGATAGGACTGATTTTTTTGGTATAGTAACTTCCATAGGAGAAAACTCCCTCTACCTATGCAGGATGGTACCATCTCTTTTGAGAAGAGGAGCTGCCTAGAATGAGAAGTGAAGTGACTAGAAGTGTCAGAGGTTGCCCTTGAATTCAGATTTTTAGATCTAGCTCTTTAGCTTCTATGCCAGCCTGTGTCTGTAGGAGTTTAATAGGCAAAATATTTGGAGGGAGGCCAAACCAGGGAATACTATCCAAAAAAACTTCAGAGAAATGTGTGCGCAGTGCATGCTTTGGGGCTGAGGGTCATACAGTTTGACTCAAGTCATAACTGGGAAGTACATAAATAAGAATTACATGAGAAAAGACCTAAAAGGTAAGGTGAAGTTTGGGATGACTCATTTGCCAGCTAAAGAAGTTTGAACAGTTGCCAAAGTAGTAATAGGCAGCAGGTGAAGATTTCTGAGCAAAAGAGGTTAATGATGCAATGGATTGGAGAGGAAGTGAGGGGAAATGGGAAGACCTATTAACAGACTAGACCTGTGTGAAAAAAGCCTAGTGATTGAGAAAGAAAATGATTTCTGGTAGTTAGTGCCTAAGGTACTATGGACTTAGTCCAGTTCATGTTTGTTTATTGCTTTCTCAAGTACCTGATGATTCAGCAGACACCATTTGTACGTCGCCAAGTCCGCAAACTTCTGCTGTTCATCTGTGGCTCAAAGGAGAAATACCGCCAGCTTCGGGACTTGCATACTTTGGATTCCCATGTTCGTGGAATCAAAAAGCTACTGGAGGAGCAAGGAATCTTCCTTCGGGCCAGTGTGGTCACAGCCAGTTCGGGCTCAGCCCTGCAATATGATACACTCATCAGCCTGGTACAAAGGGCAGCTGGGGATGGGGGGTTAGGACTGGGCGATGGGATCGGGCATGGACTGGAGACAAATGTTTAAGCTTTGGGAGCATCACATGACTAGGGCTGGCTAAGGTAGGAATTAAATGTCAGGTTCTGCTATGTTAATAACACTCATCTAAACAGCAGTGTAGCGCATTTCTTCATAGCACCTGAAGATTTTCAAAACCTCAAGGAATAGCAGTAATTTTCTCATCTTAGAGATTTGGAAACCCAAAGGGGAAAGAGACTTCCCCATGGCCACAAACTCAGAAGGACTTAGAGTCAGGATTGAAACTGTGATCTGATTGCAAGGACAACACTTTACCAAGTCTATACTATTTTATATAATACTATAGTACTATAGTTTAAGTAGATGCCTTCATGGTCTGGAAGGAGTTTTTGCCACATTCTGGATAATTATATTTGGACCTTTGGTAACTTGAATTTTTCTATCAAATAATCCATAACACAAGCCTGAGTCAACCTCCTCTCTGTGGGAACTGGGTCTCCCCAGTTCTTTATTTGAGAACAATTAAGATGGGCTATGTGGGATACATATAAGTTAATGACTAAAAAAGTAATTTGGACTGAGGTAAATAGAATTTGGTATGTTTTGAACAACTGATAGAAAGCCTCTGCATTAATGATTCCCAAAGGGTTCTCTGTGCTAGGGAATATTCTGCAGCCTGGAGAATGAGAGAGAAAGCATCCTGCAGAGGTCAGCTGCAACTGCCAGACACACTAAGCGTTATTCCCAGTACAAGGCACAAAACCTGTTGGTCCTAGAACATGGGATTGGAATCTTTGCCCTTTGGGCAGCATTGATCTTGCCTGCTTGTGTTTTGAGCTACTTGCTTGGTCACTTATCTCTAGGGGTTGGTTCTTTCAGATGGAGCACCTCAAAGCCTGTGCAGAGATTGCTACCCAACGCACCATCAACTGGCAGAAATTCTGTATTAAAGATGACTGTAAGTAGCCCTACTTCTTCTTGCCAGCCATCATCATCTCCAAAGACTAGAGAGAATTTTGGTTCATATCACATTACCTGGTATTTATCAATCATTTTTTTCAGTGAAAATGAATTCCTATTAGCAGTGGTATAGTAGAGGAAATTTAGAATTGAATGTTGGTTAAATTAGGCATTGAGGCCAATCTTGGCTAATAAAGAAGTCAGAAGAATTCCCACTGCAATCTCGAGGTCAGGAAGATGATATATAGACTTAATTTTGCTGATCTTGGGCCTGAGCCTGCTCTGCTCTCATCTCTATTTGTAGCGGTCCTGTACTTCCTCCTCCAAGTCAGTTTCCTGGTGGATGAGGGAGTGTCCCCAGTACTATTGCAGCTGCTGTCCTGTGCTCTGTGTGGCAGCAAAGTGCTCACTGTGGCTTCTTCATCTGGATCCTCAAGCGCTGCCTCTGGTTCCTCCTCCTCCTCCTCCTCTGCCCCTGTGGCCTCTGGTTCTGGACAAACAACAACCCAAAGCAAGTCATCCACCAAAAAGAGCAAGAAGGAAGAAAAAGAGAAAGAGAAGGAGGGTAAGGGGCCTTGTTATCTGTGAGTCAGAAACTTAGTTCATTTGCTTGGTATCAGTCTTGGCCATTGCCTACTCTGTGGACTCTGAATTCTTGTTTGTCAGTGCCCCAAATATTTAGGTACTTTTTAGCATCAGGTTGAGGGACTTAGTATCTCATTATGCCTCCCATTCAGAAGTCACATTAAATCATATCACTTCCATGCCCAAATTCTTCCCATCAGAAGGCTCAATGCATGTTTTTGATCTGCCTTCCACTCATTCATGAAGGCTTGAGATGAATGGTGTTGATGATGAGGGTGTTGGAGATGTGACCCTGTAGGCAGTTTGGTATACTTTGGAAAGAGCTCAGAGGCTGAGAGACTTGGAGTTCAGGCCTTTACTCTTCACTGCTGTGTATTTTTGGGTAGCTTATTTGACTCATATGCCTGTAAAATGAGGGGTTTATACTCACTGATCTTTTCAGTTCTTTCCAGCTTCCAAGTTATATGGCTTGATGCCGTGGGGTGGGTGGGATGGCAGTGCTGCTGCTAATAACTAAGATCTGAGACACAGGGCTCCACTCTTTGTCAACATATGTTCTAGGGACTTCCACTTTATTCCCACCTCCCGCTATGTGCTTGGCCACTTCTGGTCAACACAGTATGGGTGGGTTTAGCATGCTGTAGGGGAAAGAACTTGGGATTTGGTGCCAGGAGATTTTTGAGTTTAAATCTTGGCTTGGCTATTATATTATATTATATCTTGGTATAATCTTGAACAAGTCCCTTTCTATCCAGACCTCCATTTCCTAATTTGTAAAATAAGGAGGTTGAACTAGACCTTTGCTAAGGTGCCTTTCAGCTCTAAATTCTGTTTAGTATTTGTTCAGTTGTCTTTTTTTCACATCCATCTCTTCTGATGTTTTGGAGCCTAAACTCTTTTCTTGAAAATTAAAGTCCATACCTTCTGTCTTATTATGGATACTAAATATCAATTCTAAGGCAGAAGAATGGCAAGGGCTAGGCATTTGGGATTAAGTAATGCATTCAGAGCCACCCAACTAGGAGGTGTCTGAAGCCAGATTTGAACCTAGGTCCTCCTAATGGACCTAAACTCTTAAAGGGAGAACTATGTTTCCTTTGGTATGTACAGTGTCATCATAGAACAGGTACTTGATGCTTCATTTTTTTTGGCATATTGTTATACTACTTCGTTTTTTTAAAAAATCTTTACCTTTTGGGTTTTGATTAAGGGGTATTGATTCTAAGGCAGAGGAGTGGTATGGGCTAGGCAATGGGGGTCAAGTGACTTGCCCAGGGTCACATAGTTAGGAAGTGTCTGAGGTCAGGTTTGAACCTTGGACCTCCTATCTCTGGGTCTGACTCTCAATCCACTGAGCTGCCCAGCTGCCCCCTATACCACTGAATTTTAAGCAATGTTCTCTAGCACACAACTTAAGCTGTTTTTTTCAGGCAAGTTTTTGAATTGGAGATGCTTGGTCAGACTTATCAAAACAGGAACAAAATTTAAATCTGTTCTTTGTTTCGTGTGTCAAGTACACAGTACTTGGCAGTACAAGGTACAAGAAAGTTCGTAACTATTTGTGTTTTTGCCCCACTTTGCAGGTGAGTGTTCAGGTAGTCAAGAAGACCAACTATGCACAGCCTTGGTGAACCAATTGAACAAATTTGCTGACAAGGAGACCCTGATCCAGTTTCTTCGCTGCTTCCTGTTAGAATCTAACTCCTCGTCTGTGCGCTGGCAGGCCCATTGCCTGGCACTGCACATATACAGGTAGGGACCAGGACAGGTCTCTGCTGTTCCTAGCTTGGACTTGTTTAGATGGATTGTCTGAGGAAGAGCATAATATTGCAGAGCTACATAGATCTTAATCAGTCATCCATTTCAATGTTTACCTGATCATTAAATCTCCCTACAGTATATCTAACTAGTACTTGAATATTTCTAAAGCAAGATGTATTGAGACAGCTCAGGACAGGTTTAGATGGTGCTGATTGTTAGGAAGGCATCCAAATCTGTTTCTTACTTGTGTATTGTGGTTGTAGTTCTCTTCTCCAAAGGCAAGCAAAATAATACTAATTGGGTGTAGTAGAATGAGTTAGAAGACTTGCTTTCAGGTGCCAAATCTGCTATTAAAGTCTGCTATTTATTTACTGCCAGTGGGAACTTGGGCAAATCACTTTCCCTGTATAATGCTTTAGTTTTCTTACCAATAAAATGAAGGGGTTCGGTTGTGTACTTATCTCTTTTCTGGCCCTAAAATTAGCTCTTTTGCTCTTTATGAATGGCAGTTCTGCCCCATCATGGTCCTTCTCTTCTGGATATCAGCTTTGTTGATGTCCTTCCTAAAATATATTCAGAGTAAAACACTATTTCAAATACATTCTGACCAGGGCAGATTATAGAAATATTTACATCTTTTCTCATTCAGGATTTTATACTTCTCATTTTCAACTGAAGAGCAGATTTGGTTGCCCCATCTTCACACTGTGGAATCAAATGGAATCATTAGGTTCTTCCACACCTGACCACATCTCTCCCGACTATTACTTCTCTAGTTGATTTCTGAACCCAAACATAGGTTTTTTTATTTATCTTTGTTCTGCTGCACATTATTATTATTATTTTTTAAACCCTTACCTTCCGTCTTGGAGTCAATACTGTGTATTGGCTCCAAGGCAGAAGAGTGGTAAGGGCTAGGCAATGGGGGTCAAGTGACTTGCCCAGGGTCACACAGCTGGGAAGTGTCTGAGGCCAGATTTGAACCTAGGACTCCGCTGCACATTATTAAACTGGGCTTCTTTCAGCTCTTTGAGATTACACCATATTGGCTAATCTCTCATTTTGGGATGGGCAAACCTTTGTCAAGCATGTCATGTCATCCTTGATAAAAATGTTAAACAAAACAGGGACAAGGATTGAGCCCAGCAGCACTTTGTTGGAGACCTCCTTTGAAAGATTGAAATTGTTCCATTAATCACTTGTAATTAATCAAATAGCATGATTGGGATCATAAAGTCTGTGACTCCATTTTTCTCCTAGGCTATCATGAGAAACCTCATAAAATGCTTTGCTGAAATTGAGGTACATTTAGTCTCTAGGCTTCCCCTGATTTACTATTACCATGTAATAAAGAAATGAAGTTAATTTATTTGTAATGACTCCACACTGTCTCAGGGATCAATCTCTGTATTGAATAACTGTCCCTTTGCCATAGTGCATTCAAAGTTTGTCAGGAATCCAAGAAATAATCTTTTTTATTTTATTATTATGAATATGAATATGATTATTCCATTCTCCCTTTTCCTCTTTTTTTGAGAATTAGGACATTCCTTCTTTACCATTGTAGATTCTTTGCACAGTTTTTCAAAGATCACACCTGAAAGTTCTTTAAGTTCTGAGATGTGGTTTGTTTGGGTCTGGTACATGATAGTTGGCACCAGTTAAGTTTTTATCCTTTCCCGATATAGAGATTCTTCTCAAAGCAGGAGCTGAGTAACTGCCTTTTCTGCAGCCAGGCTGGATTATTTCCTATATTGTCCTCTCTGTTCTTATCTACACAGGCTGTTGTTTCTCCACACCTGAACATTTTTTTCTTCTTAGCTCCATTTGCTCAAATCCTTTTACTTTTCACTAAAGTTACCCAGAGCTGACATAGAGATAGCAATGGAAGATTTACAAAGTATGTTAGACTCATCATCTCATTTGAGCCTCTTGACAACTCTGAGATAAGTGCTGTTATTTTCCTGATTTTATAGCTAAGAAAACTGAGGCTCTGAGAGTTATGTAATTTGCTTAGGGACATACAGCATAGCAAGTGTACAAGGCATGATTCTTTTGTGTTTTGTATCCCCTCTTGTAGAATATACACAATTTGAATAGTGTTTTATATCTGTAATACCCTCTACCTAGCATTGTGTCTTGTATACAACAGGCACTTTGTAAGAGTTAATGTAATATGTTTTTGAATCACCTAGATAGATAAAGTGGAGAGCTTCCTTTAATGCATTAACCTATATTGTCATTTGTCCACAGAAACTCCAACAAATCACAACAGGAACTTCTATTGGACCTGATGTGGTCCATCTGGCCAGAACTCCCAGCCTATGGCCGGAAGGCTGCCCAATTTGTAGACCTTCTTGGATATTTCTCATTGAAAACCCCACAGACTGAGAAAAAGGTAACATTTTGACTTTAGAGCTCAAGAAGATTTGTCCTTCACTAGGAATGGGAAATACTTTTCCTTTTTTTTTTGCTAAGGGCATTGAATCCAAGTCCTAGAGAGGAAGCCCTTATTGAACACATTATGTTGTTTTCATAATAGTATTAAATGCTCCTAGCATTTTTTTATGTAAAGGCCACAATGAAAGGTACTTTTAAGCATGGGCATATGACATAGGAGTGGCAAATGAAGGTAATTTTATGTAGAGGAAGGGACCAGTTCCTGACTTATTTTTTTAAAAAGAATGCTTATTATTTACCTAGGGATGCTTCCTCACTGGTTATTAGTTAACTAACTGTTGCCCAGCTTTTTTTGCACGAACCAAGGATACTGCCCAGAGCAAAGACTAGAATGCTTAAGAAACTGTCATGCAAAACTTGTCATTAAGACCATAAAGAATTATAACAAGTGGAATGACTACAGATTAGCCCTAATTCCATTAGGCCCCTAGCTGTAGACTTGAATACTTTAGACCCACCAACAAGCCAGCTCTGAGTGGAAAAACAAAAAGTTTTCTTCCATTTATACATTGGTTTGTATACTAAGGCTCATATCTTAACTTATGTTTCAGTTGAAAGAATATTCCCAGAAGGCTGTGGAAATTCTCCGAACCCAAAACCATATTCTTACCAATCATCCCAACTCCAACATCTACAAGTAAGTTTGTCTAGCTTCCTCCTCTTGGGAGAGCTAAGGCACCAGTTAATCTGAAGGATGTACCTGAGTTTCCACTATATTCTAGTAGGGGAAAGATTTGGTGGGCAGAGCTTAAAACAAGGATTAGAATCCCTTAACCTTAGGGAGATATTAGACAACACAAAAACAAATGAGATAAGTATATATTCATGTTAATAACAATGAGGGAAAAGTGTGTTGTGATCATCATTTGGGACTTGAGTAGACCTCCCTCTTTTCCTTTATTAAATCTGGTAATGGGATCTGGAGTTAACCTTCTGAAATTTTAGAACTAGCTATGTTCCTCAAAGAAGGGTTTGCTACCATATCTCATGTGAACTTTGATGTAGCTAGAAGAACCTCAAAACACAATCTTGGATCCCTGGGAAGAAAGAAGTAGTTTTGAAGTTAGTGACAATTATTGCATCACTGTCATAGTCAAATTCTCTATAAAATTTTGTGAGTTCATTGTGCCTGAAACTGGAAAGTAATGAAAGCGATTGTTGTTTTCTGTGGAAAGGCACTTTTTTTCTGAATTCCTTTGGCAAGTTCTTTCCTATGATATTCATACCCTATGAGAAGTAACTTCTCGTTTTTCTGCATACCTTCAGTAAGACAAGACTATGAGCAGTGCTATTGATTCAAAACATTGTAATAATTCCTGTGATAAGACCAACTATCCTAGAAATGAAAATTTTCTCACCTTTGGCCTGGTTTCTTTCCTAGCACTTTGTCTGGTTTGGTGGAATTTGATGGTTATTACTTAGAGAGTGATCCCTGCTTGGTGTGTAACAACCCAGAAGTGCCATTCTGTGTAAGTGATGGGTTCTCTTCTAGGACCTACAAGTTTCTTGATGTAGTATTTGTTGTGTGCTTAGAAAATGAGTATGTTATCATTCCAGTTCTGATACGGAAATGTAAAGAGTAGATATCCAGACTATTGAACACAAACCTGACATGATTATTGTCCATAACTTTCATTTCTGCAATGCTTTATGATTCATAAAACCTTTTCCTTACCATAACTTTATGGAATAGGTGAGGCAAACATCCATCCCCATTTACAGTTAAGGAAACTGAGGTACAGATGTGAAGTGACTTCCCCAGGTCACACAGCTAGTAAGAGCCTAGATTAGAATCCAGGTCTCCTGTCTTCAAGTCTAGTGTTTGTTTTCACTATTCCATAATGCCTTTATTGATTTCATAGACTCAACTTATTCATGGAATATCCTTAGAAGGAAACTGAGTTTAATAATCTTTTAATAACAATAGCACAATAATGGTTATCCTTCTAATAACTTCATATTCTCTGTTTTTAGTATATCAAGCTCTCCTCCATCAAGGTGGATACCCGTTACACCACTACTCAGCAGGTAGTGAAGCTCATTGGCAGCCATACCATCAGCAAAGTGACAGTGAAGATTGGTGACCTGAAGCGGACCAAGATGGTGCGAACCATTAATCTATATTACAACAACCGAACAGTGCAGGCCATCGTGGAGCTGAAAAATAAGTATGAATTTTCAGGTTTGGAAAGGGGTTGGGAGATGTGGTAGGTTTTGAAGGCCCAGTTACCGTGCTAACTTTGATTCCAGGGATCTACACCTTTCTCTTTGAGCTTTCAGACTGTTTTGGCCAGGGAGTGAGAGCTAGAGGGTTGTGCATGGTGTGCTCAGATCTTGAGACAGGCTGTCCAAGGGTCAGCATTCTATAAATTCCTATCCCTTGGAAGATGTGTCAAGAGATTCTTCTCCTCGTTTCTTTTTGACTTTTTGTCTTTTAATGATAAATGTGAAAACCTGATTTGAAAGGTTAATGATTTGCTGGCAAGAGGAGCAACCACTTGGCTGACTTCTTAGAGTGAATACCTTTATATCCAGGGATGATTCCTTTTTTATTTCAGCATTGTAGTTCCTTTGTTTTTGTTTTTAAACCCTTACCTTCTACCTTAGAATTAATACTAATAGGTTCAAAGGCAGAAGGGTGGTTGAGGTGAGGCAATTGGTGATAAGTGATTAGCCCAGGGTCCCACATCTAGGAAATACCTGAGGTCATATTTGAACTCAGGTCTTCCCATCTCCTAAGCCTGGCTCACTCTCTAGCTTAATGTAACCACTTTGCTGCCCAATTGTAATTCCTTTGAACACCAACAGGAGGTCTTCACACAGAATTTGTCCGTTATAGATCTCAATGTCGGCTTCATCTTTTCCTATTCTATCTTATGTCATCTAACACCTAGGCACACCCACCCACATATGTTTGAATTCAGGGGAGTATGGGGTAAATCAGGAAGAGCAAAACCAAAAGAACAAAAAGGAGAGGTAGTAACTGCATTCACAGAGTTGGATCTCCTCCTGATGAGGTGTCAGTCAGGGCCCACATTGTTAACAGTAGCACAACCTAGAAGATGAGCTAATCTGAGAAGCTTCATAAGGAACCCAGGTTATTTGAGGGGAATTTTGGTATGTAGTGACAAAGTTCTTCATCCCCACCTAAGTCTGCTTTTGTGGAAGGCATGACTTCTACTTCATAAAAGGAAGTGCTGCCACCCTGCATGTGGAGCTACTGAGAATGTCAAGCACAAGGAAGATACAGGAAAAGGTGGGCCACACTTCCCCACATTCCTTGGGATCCAGAATGAAAAGAGTTTTCCTTGAACTCTGATCCTGAAAGTCAGTATTGGTAGCCTGAAGGCAGAAATTCGCAAGTTTTGAAGCTATTGATCAAGGTAGCTGGTGTCATTTTGTTGGGGAATGAGGTGGTAATGGCAGTGGACTTTTTTGTTTTTAAAATGTGTATTTTTGGTACTATTTTTGGCACTTGGCCTAGATTAACAGGTCATGTTTTTAGTTTCCTTACAGCAGCTTAGCTATGGCCCTCTAAAGTGAGTGCCCTAATGGAGGCTTAGATAAATAGTTATTTGGGGGAACAGTTATCATCATGGAACCTCAGAGGTCATTTGGTCACATCCAATGTATTAGATAGACCTCTTGAGGTTTTCAATTTCAGAATCACTTATTTTTGAGATGGTGTGATTCCTTTAGTATCTGTGAGTGTTCAAGTAGCATTCCTTTTGTTTTCTTTTTAAAAAATCAGCCTGTAAATTAGTACAAGGTATGTTATACACACAGACCCCTTGAACATCTCACCTAGGGCAAAGCTGTTAGTAACTACCTACTAAATCCTCCCCCTTTAATTATTTATCTTAGAATAATTACTTAAGTGCTTGTAAGATCACTAGAGATGAGAGGTCCTAGTCTTTTCTGCTACAGATATATAACTAGGAACTTCTGTTCCCTAGGCCAGCGCGTTGGCACAAAGCCAAGAAAGTACAGTTGACCCCAGGGCAGACAGAGGTGAAGATTGACCTGCCACTTCCCATTGTGGCCTCTAATCTGATGATTGAGTTTGCAGACTTCTATGAAAACTACCAGGCCTCCACAGAGACCCTGCAATGCCCTCGATGCAGTGCCTCTGTTCCTGCCAATCCTGGAGTCTGTGGCAACTGTGGAGAGAATGTCTACCAGTGTCACAAGTGCAGGTGAGAGAAAGAAGAAGGCGGGGGGGGGGGGGGGGGCAGTGGGAGGGAGAGGAAGAGGAAAAGGGAGGAGAGAGAGAGAATGTGTGTCTATGTGGAATCTGGGTATACCCAGTGATTTTCCCTTTTTCCTTAACATCTGCTCTCAGATCTCATGTTATCATCAGTGGCATTATGGGGACTCTTAATGGACCCAATAAAAGACTAAAGTGATGTACCTCAGTGATGTCCGATATAAACAAGGGCCACCATAGCACACTTAGGATCTAAGCCTTATAAATATTAATTTAGAAAACTTCATTTCTACATTACCTAGATTTTATTGGGTTTTTATTTTGTTAAATATTTCCTATACATTTTAATGTTTTGGGCAGCAGATGTGGATTATGTGATTGACACCTCCAGTATACTCTATCTCATTCAAATTCAAGAATATATCAAGGATTTTCCTTATTGCTAGAGTCATCTTCACCTTCTAATATCCAATGATAATTCATTATAGTATTTAGCATTGAAGTTTCAGAAAGTAAATCTGACATGATCCCTGCCCTTGAGGGTATCCCTCAAACCTTTGCTGCCCCTTTGATCTCACTACCTTGGCTTTCTAGATCCATCAACTATGATGAGAAGGATCCATTCCTATGCAATGCCTGTGGCTTCTGTAAATATGCTCGTTTTGACTTCATGCTTTATGCCAAACCCTGCTGTGCTGTGGATCCTATTGAGAATGAAGAAGATCGAAAGAAGGTGAGCAATAGTGTCACCTCATTTTACTTTAGATGGAGGTGTTGGAATAAGTGATAATTTTTGAGAAGGGAAGAGAGGGGAAAAAGTTTTAAGGTTTTATATTTTATGGAGTGAAACAGATCAGAATAATAGTCCATTTAGTTTGGTTAGGATTTTTAAAGAGTGGCTTTCAGTAACGCAAATGGTATGTCTCAAATAGAAGAAAACCTGAGGTTTGAAAATGCAAAGGCTATTTGGCCGTGAATTTTCATCAGGGGCACCCTTCTGCTTTGTGGGAAGCATGAAACTCTTGGCCTTCACAATTTAGGTTGTGATTATAAAGAATGTGTGATTGGATTTTGAACATTATCTACTCTCAAGGCAAGAAGATCAAATAAAGCAGTAGAAAATAGAGAAACTTACTTGGATAATATGGAGATGACATTTCAGGGAAGTGCAGATAACTATGAATATGATATCTGTGAAAAGGGTTTGTTGATCTATGATTTCTAAATCACAGATTTATAATCCAGGGATAACAGGCTCCTGGCCAAGTATAAAGTGAACTTAATTAGGATTAATATGAATAGATTTGCCTGGAGTCTTATAAATCTATAATCAAAACAGAATTTGAACTGAAAAGAAAGGAAGCAGGAGAATAACATCTAGGTGTTGCCACCAACTTGAGTACCATAGAGAAGAGTTATGATATAGGAAGAATAATAGGGAAGATAAAAGTTCATAGGGAAAAAAATACAAGAAAGGAACCAGTAATTAAGCTCATGGCCTCATGTCTGTATATAAATGCAAAAAATATAGATAGCAACAACGATGAATTTACAAAGAGGCAAATTTGACCTCAGAAATATCACTAATACTCAGTGGAATGAGACCTGTTACTTAAGTGAGGCACTGGAAAGAGATCTGTTCCTTATCTGTAAGCACCAAGATAATGTACAAGAAAGATGAGAGTGTCTTTGTATATAATGAATGAAAATACACATATGAAGATATGTAAGACCCAGAGGATTAGGAAGCCTGGTAGAGAACATTTGGGTGAAGACCAACAGAAGCAGTATATTATCCCTGAGAATACTACAGAGTATACAGGCAGAAAGGAAATAGATGACAAGTTGGGGGGGAAAAGATGGTAAGATTGACTTAGAGGTGGGATGTAGTAGTAATTTCAGTTGTCCCAACATCTATTGGAGATAGAGTATATATTACTTTCTTGACTTACTTTAATAATAGATTGGAATAGAAAAACATTTATTAAGCATTTGCCATGTGCCAACACTTAGCTAAATTCTGGAGATAAGGAGATATGAATACAGGTCTCTCACTCTCAAGGAGATCACACTCTACTTGAGTGAGAGAATACATAAAAGGGGTCAATTCATGGTAATTTAAAAGGCCAGGTGATGCTCAGGCTCTGGCATGGAAAGTGAGTCAGAAAGCAAGGCCCTGAGGATCTTAAAAAAAATAGAGGAACCAGTAAATGGAAATCCTATTTTGGACTAATTATCACCAAAGAACTGAATGTTGGTGTGGTAATGATGGGAACCATGAGAGAAAGTTACCATACTATATTAGAGAAGAAAAGAGAATTTGAGTATAGTCTGACATGTACTAAATTTAGGTTGTAGCAGGTTAAGAATAAGGATAGGTAGGCCAGTTTTTATTGCCAAAAGTTTTTAGGGATAGTCAGGCCAAGATGGATTTTAGAAGCATTTGAGAATGCAATTCTAAAGGCACAAAAAATTCCCATTTATTTGAAGAGGAAAGAGGGACTTGTATAAAAAGAAAAATGTCAAGAATCAGTCATTTCAGAGTAATCTTATTTCCTTTTCTGACCAGCCTCCTTGCTATTCCATGAACAAAACCATTTCTCAACACTGGACATTTCCTTTGTTTGTCTCTCATGCTTGGAGTACTCTCCCTTTTTGTCTCTGTCTTCTGGCCTTCTTTTAAGTCATAGCTAAAATACTTTTTTGTATAGGCAGCCTTTTCTAACCCTCTTTATTCTAGTGTCTTCTCTTTGTTATTTCCTATATAAAGCTTATTTGTATATATTTATTTGCTTGTTGGATCCCATTTTAGATTGTAAGCTCCTTGAGTTCAGGGAATGTCTTGCCTCTTTTTGTAGCCCTAGCGCATAGCACAGTGTCTGGTACCTGGTGCTTAATATTGTTTAATTGACAGGATTGATAGAATGATAAATCTGGAAAATGCTATCTATGTATATGTAATCTTATTTATCTGAAGCAACTGATAAAATTTCTCATGTTTATTATTTTTTTAAACCTTTACTTTTTGTCTTAGAATCAAGGTATGCCCTGGATCACATAGCTAGAAGTGTCGGAGACCAGATTTGAACCCAGGGCCTCTTGTCTCTAGCTAGGCTTGGCTCTCAATCTGCTGAGCCATCTAGCTGCCCTCCTTGTATATTATTTTAGTGGAAAAGATAGAGGAATAGTACCATTTTCTGGATTCAGAACTGCTTGATGACTGATTCTTCATTCACAATTTGATGTAGTCCTGTCTGAAGTGTTTCCTTAGCCTATGTTTGACCTTGACTGTGGGACATTTTTTGTCAGTGACCTTGGAAGAAGGTTTTGATGGCATGCAGATGACACAGAACTGGGAAGGAGAGATAATATAGTATAGGATGGAGTAAAAATTAAGGATTCTAACAGACCTAGAACATTGATCCAATTTAAATAAGTTGCAATTTAATAAGATATAAATGCAAAGCGTTAAAGAATGGTAGAGTGAGTTAATGACTTTGAAAACCTTTTCTCTCTGCCATGTCTGTGGAATCCAAGACAAGAAATGTAATTACAGGTTTCATTCAGAGAGGTAGTGTCCAGGCCTAGGGAGAAGGTGGTCCCACAATTTATGCTTTGCTTGGTCGGATTAGACATGCCATAGAATGTTCATTTCTAGGCACTGTTTTAGGAAGGGTGCCAGTCAGTTGGAGAAGGTCCAGAGGTATTTGGGTGAATCTTAGTTGAAGAAACTTGGGATGCTTAGTATATAGAAAATGATAGCTGTCCATAAGTGTTTGAAAAGCTGTCATGTGAAAGAGGAATTCATTTTGTTCCATCTGGTCCTAGGGGCCAAAGGTTAGGTGGAAGTTGCAAGAAGGCAGAATTAAACATAATAGAAGGAAAAGTTCCCTACCAATTTGTGCTTTCCATATAGGCAGAATGGACTGATTTAAGAGGTAGTAGGGTTCCACTTTAAGTAAAGGCTGGATGACCATTGATGGATTGGATGTAGAAGGGCATCTCATGGATGAAAGTTAAGATTTGAGGATTTTCCAATGTCCTTCCTATTGGGACATTTTCTTGTTCCTTGTCACCCCTAGGCCGTGACCAACATCAATACCCTTCTGGATAAGGCTGACCGAGTATATCACCAGCTAATGGGACACAGGCCACAGCTGGAAAACCTGCTTTGTAAAGTGAATGAAGCAGCTCCTGAAAAACCCCAGGTAATATAAAAAACCTCAGCTAAGTGAAGGAGGGAGGGAAGCAAAGAGGATTAGCTCACATGGTAAGAGTCAAGTCTTCCAGATGTGTATATTCCCTTGTGGGAAATGCTGCTGAATAACTACCCTTTTTGGGTTCCAGGATGATTCAGGCAGCGCTGGGGGGATCAGCTCTACGTCAGCTAGTGTAAATCGCTACATCCTACAGTTGGCTCAGGAGTACTGTGGAGAATGTAAGAACTCTTTTGATGAACTCTCCAAGATCATACAGGTATGAAAATTTGGGGGACCTTCCTGGTGGAGGCAGAGTAGTGTAACATTGATATGCTAGCTAAACAACCCAGAAGTCCTTATCCATGAACCCAAACCCTGGTATTACCTAAACCAAACCAGCTGGAAGGATTAGTTTCTGGGGAACTGTTCTTCTATGAGGTGATCTTTACCCCCAAACTTTGGGGTTCTCTGCTAGGGAATGGAGTGAGCACATTCAGGAAGGAAGATAGCCTGGGCAAGAGTGCTTCTTGTGAATTCAGAAAACCCAAGTTTGAATCCTGCCTGCCTCTTCACAGAGTCACAGACTTGGAGAGTCTCAAGGGACTTAAGCAGTTCTTGAGACTAGTCCTTGCCTATCCCCACATGATACCAGGAGAAGGTCCTTTAGACTCCCTGAGCCTCAGTTTCTTCACATTTAAAAATTAGAGGGTAACACCGAAGGAAAACAACTGCTTGAATACATGGATCGAAGGGATATGGTTGGGGATGTAGACTCTAACTGAACATCCTAGTGCAAAATCAACAACATGGAGATAGGTTCTGATCAAGGACACAAGTAATACCCAATGAAATGTCCGTGGAGGGAAGGGAGGGAAATAATGTGTTTATTGCCACCAAGGATCAGCTAATGCCATCTTTGCATTAGCTGCTTTTATGTTGACACCTTAGCTTTTCTGCCTATAAAATGAGTCTATGCTAACAAAACTAGTCACTTAAAAGATGTGGATGATTTTTAAATTATCCAAATTACCAGAGAGATAGCATAGACTAACAGATAAAGAGATGGCCTGAGAGCCAATGTAACGTTGGCTGGATTCAGGTTCTGCCCTTGACCCATCCTGGTGGTGTCTTTCATCACATAGGCTCTCCTTTTCCCTAGTTCAGTGTAGGTATCCCTGGGTTCCATCCCATAGAACTTGGCCGCTTCCCAATGTGGACAGGAGCCAGATGTTTTACAGGGAAGGGAGGGGCCTCCAGCCAAACATGTCTGATTGGTTTTCCACCTATGATGCCACAGGCAGCAAGGCACCAGTTATTGAGGCCAGCTAGGAAGCATCTAGAATGAAAGGCTTCAGGAATAAGAAAATCCAGAAAAAGGAAGCAGAACCACACCCGGTGGGTGGGTGGGTGGGGTGGGGAGAGGTGCCTGGAGCAGACAGCTTGTTGCTAGAAATGCTTAGGCTCCCTCATTCTCACCTCCCAATCATAATTTCTCAGATTCCTATTTACCCCACACACCCTGACTATGCCATGAGACATTTTAGTGTCCCAGCTACATGGGAAAGGCTATCTTTATAGGAGGGAGGGGGTCTTAGGGGGAGGTGGTGGTGTGCAGAATTAAGTGGCCATTTCCAGCATCAGTGCAAAATTATAATAATGAATTGTATAATAACGTTGAGACTGGAAAGAGGTGGGAAAATTTTTGAGAAGTTAGATAATCCTTTCAGGGAAAAGGTTTTTCTCAGGAGCAGCTGTTAGGCAAGAGAGGGAGGTATGCTTATTACACTAAAGGCAAAGTATCCCATCTCCCCCTCCTAAAACTGGAGTGAACTGTCATAAAATATTTTAATAGCTAAGTTTTCCAGCATCTTCAAAGTGCTCTGAGTACTAGACTCAAGAAGTCTGAAGTATTTGAAATATATAAGACTTTAAGACAAAGTTTTCCCAATCAGATTTCAAGATGGATTTTTAGCTTAAAGCTTATTTCCTTTCTCTGATTTATAATAATTTACTTCCTACTTTCTCATTCCTCTTGGCTCCAGAAAGTATTTGCTTCACGGAAGGAGCTTCTAGAGTATGATTTGCAACAGAGGGAGGCAGCTACCAAGTCATCTCGGACAACAGTACAGCCAACCTTTACTGCCAGCCAGTACCGAGCCTTGTCAGTCTTAGGCTGTGGTCACACCTCTTCTACCAAGTGCTATGGTTGTGCTTCAGCAGTCACTGAACACTGCATCACACTGCTACGGGCCCTGGCTACAAATCCAGCCTTGCGTCACATCCTTGTCTCACAGGGCCTCATTCGGGAGCTCTTTGATTACAATCTGCGCCGAGGGGCAGCTGCCATGCGGGAGGAAGTCCGCCAGCTCATGTGTCTCCTCACTAGGTACAAACCAGATCATCCTTTTATCTTGTATCTACTTTGGAGATCATCATGCTCTAGCTATACAAGAAACACAGGAGGGGCATCTGGGTGACTTGGTGGAGTGAGAGCTGGAAATAGGAGATCCTGAGTTAAAATCTGGCCTTAGACACTAGGGGTGTGATCCTGGGCAAGTCACTTAATCCCCAGTTGTTTGGCTCTTCCCACTCTTCTGCCTTGGAACTAATATTTAGTATCAATTCTAAGATAAAAAGTAAGGATTAAAAAAACAACAACATGGTAGAGAACCTGGAATTAGACTTCAATTGAGCAGATATGCAGAACATTGCACAGGGCTGTGTTTTTGAGTTAAGGTCCTTATTTTCATGGAACTCACAGTTTAGTAAGGAAAAAAAGAGAACTATTATATATATATTTGTTTGGGATTAAAGCTTTAGAAAGGTAATGTGGGAGGAACACTGGGAATCAGGGAAGGCTCTATAGAGAAAATAACATTTGAGTTGTACTTTAGCAGAAAATAAATTTATGATAGAGATTAGCAAATGGATTAAGAAGAATGGGTAAGTGACCTTCAAGAGCTTCTTAGTCTTCTTGGTTTGTCACCTTTGAGCAGTAGTTTGGCAGGCCTAGGTGCCCAGCATCTAGTTCAGTGCCTTGCTCGCCACAAAGAATTATCAAAGTGACTCCTGAAGAGAAATTTGAGGGGGAAATACTGTTTAAACTGAGAGAGCTTCTTTCCAGACATACTCAAAGAAGACAAAGAGGATTTGATATGTGTGGAAAACTGAGATGTAGCGGACAGGGACAGGAGCAGTTAGGATGGGTGTGCTCTGGAAATATGGAGCCATCTTGGTGGTGGTGTTGCTGTTCTCAGTAGAGGAAGAACAGTGTCAAGGAAAGGTGCCCATGGTGGATTCTTTCTCCTCAGTCACCAAAGTTCTGGGAAGTCTCCAGATCCTCCTCTTAGACAGGAAACTGAAACTTCTAATTAGGGAGCCCTGAAAATTAAGCTTCCAGTACCTAGGATGTCTTTTATCAGGGGGATCAAAGCCAATAATGAGTCTGATAACTCTGTTTCTTGTTCTTCTTAGGGATAATCCAGAAGCAACTCAGCAAATGAATGACCTGATCATTGGCAAGGTCTCGGCAGCTCTGAAAGGCCATTGGGCCAACCCTGATTTGGTAAGGGCACCAACCTCTCCTCATTTCTCCTCTGTTCTCCCAGGTTCCATCACTCAATGTTCTAAAGCCCTTCCTTCTTCTTCCTTCCACCTCCACCCAGTTTCACTGTGGTGCCAGAAGACACAAGGAATCTTTGCTCTACTCAGTTCCCAAACTTGCCATTCCCATGCTAAGGCTAGGCTCAGGGAGCTGGTCATTTAGAACATTAGCACTTTGACCAACGAGTGTGCAGGTGTTTGCTTTACTTTCTTAGATTTTCTTGGTATCTCGAATAGGAGAGGAAGCATAGTATAAGGAAAGAATGTAGGCCTTGGAATCAGGCTATTTAGGTTCAAATCTTCACTGGGACATTTAACTAGTTGCATGATCATGGGGCAAGCTACTTACCCTCTGCTGCTCTTTAAAATGGGGGCACTGATCTTGGCATTGTACCCTGTGAGGGCTGACAGTGTGAATTTTCATCACTGTTATGACTTAGAGGTATTCTCTAGCTCAGCCTAGCCAGTCTAGCCATAGGAGCTGTGTTGGGAGAGTTAAACCCCTCACCGAGCCTTAAGATGCCTCTCAGTGAATCCTGTCAGGGATGAAAGGTCATGGGCAGACTCTCCACCCATCTGTACTCTCTTCCCATTGATCTTGTAGGCAAGCAGCCTTCAGTATGAAATGCTTTTATTGACTGACTCCATCTCAAAGGAGGATAGCTGCTGGGAACTTCGCTTGCGCTGTGGTAAGTTCAGGAAGTTGAGGATCAGGGGCAAGTGGTCGAGGGCAAAGGCTCTGGAGAAGCCAAGTCTGCTGGGACTTGGGATATTTCCTAGGGAATGGGAGTGACTTAGTGCTTCCACTTCTTCCCTGCCAGCTCTCAGTCTTTTCCTGATGGCTGTAAACATCAAAACACCTGTGGTTGTGGAAAATATCACCCTCATGTGCCTCAGAATATTGCAGAAGCTGATCAAGCCACCTGCTCCCACCAGCAAGAAAAACAAGGTACTTCCTGGACTCTTGGCCAATCTGTAACTGGCAAAGCCAAGCTGGAGTGCTTGGGTGCCAGAAGCTGCTGCTCTTCAGGGGCTCCTGATAGTCCAAACAGGCCTGTTTCCTTTTGCCATCTTGCTGTGCATCCCACGGAGAAAGGGAGACCTCCTGGGAAGGTTATAATTCTCTAAAACAGTTTGCTTAAATTAGATGAAGGCTTGGATACTCTTCCAGACAAAGTTGAGGTCTGGAAATAAGGAGTAGGTGGGTCAGAACTAAGAGAAGCAGCAATTTATCTTAGGCCTTTGTATGTGATCTCTCCGAACTTTAAGGTCTTGAGACAATAGTGGGGGCAAAGATGTAGTCCCTTAATTTTGTTGAAGACTTGTACTGTGAGGCAATTTATATTCAGAGTTAGTTAAAAAAGTAGGCAGAGAGGGTGAGATCCAAGATGAAAAATAAAATCAAATGGAAATTCTGTATTTCCATGGTGTCCTTTCAAGAATCAATGGGAGCTGATCTAAGTAAAAAGCATCTTACATGAAGCAGTGGCTAGTCGGGAACCCCAAATTAATCCTGGAGCCATTGTTTCCCCAATGGGATTATCAGGAGAACTCACCAATACAAACAAGGCTTCTTGCTTTGGCATCTTAGGCTTGTTGCAAAGTTCTTGTTTCATCTACCTCTCCCCTAGGACGTTCCTGTTGAAGCTCTCACCACAGTTAAGCCATACTGCAATGAGATCCATGCCCAGGCTCAGCTGTGGCTCAAGCGAGACCCAAAAGCATCCTATGAGGCCTGGAAGAAGTGCCTCCCCACCAGAGGTTTACCTTTTTCTTTATGAAGCTTGGGGGAAAGGAGGGGGAAAATGCTTAGAAATGGAAAAACAATTTTTTGATTAGAAAAAAGCATTAATAAAACAAAGGGAGGAGACACAAATGGGCAGCTTTATTTCTCTCATTTTATAATTAATATATGATTTTGGAAAACACCATATGTGACAGAAGGCCACAATTTCTTATCCGTTGTATATTAGATGATTAGTATCTATTGATATACCCATAAGAAAAATACATGTAAAATTTTTTTTTAAAGAACTTTGGCAACTACATCAAAGCCTGAATCCTATGACGATAGGATAGCAGTTCATATTTATATAGTGCTTGAAGGTGTAGAGTGAATTTAACCAAGCATTTAAGTGCTTACAGTGTGTCCAGTACTATGCTGAGTGTTAGAGGACAAAGAAAGAGAGAAACAGTCCCTACCTTCAAGGAGAAGAACAGAAGCCCACAGAACCAATGGACTTGTGACTACATACCCTCACCCCTTTTGTTCAGACTGCCTTGTTTTTCTTGTTCTTCCTTCCACCTTACAGGTTTGGATTCCAATGGGAAATCCTCCACTAGATCAGAGCTTCGTCAGCTCTACTTGACGGAGAAATATGTGTGGAGGTGGAAACAGTACATGAGCCGTCGGGGGAAGAGGACCTCCCCTTTGGATCTTAAGTTGGGCCATAACAACTGGTTGCGGCAGGTAAGGGAACATCTTTCCGGAAGTGATACCACTTAGCCAGAGTCCTAAGAATGACCCACAAAACAGACTGAGCCACTGCTAGGCTATTTAAGAGGATATCCTCTGCCCTTTCCCACTCCTACAACTTTGTCCTGTGTCTTTGCCTACCCAGGCCTTTCCTATCAGAATCAAGTAGGGCTTAATGCTACTTTTTACTAGATGGGGTAGTCAGCTTAGGCTGAGCAGGCTCTCTTCCCTTCCTCTCTTTTGCCTGCTTATCAGCCTTGGTGGCTGTCGTCACCTCTCCTCCATTTCATCTACTCATGTAGCTGAGCTTCAGAGCCCAAAGCATACTTCTGCCTCCTCTCCTCCTTCATCCTTCCTTCTCATCTTTTGACCTTCTCTACCCCTGTGCCATTCTCCTACTTCTCTACCTCTTTTCACACTCCTACTTCCCTCTTATCTATCTCTTTGCTCCCTCTTTTCTTTCAGACTCCTTCTCCCTCTCCTTGTTCCTTTCTCTCTAAACTACTGCCTTCTCTCCTTTTTCCCATTCCCTTTCCAGTGCCTTCCCTCTCCAGCATTTTGAAGAAGTATAGTTATACATTAGAACCAAATAACCATTACTGTGAGGAGAGTTCTATTAAATGAAGACTTCGGCAGAAAGTCAATTGTTTCTCCTAAAACAAATTAAAAAGAGCTCATAAGAGCTTTCTAAGGAAATACTTTAAAAATAATCTTTGTTCAAATTCAAGCAGCTTACATAACATCATGCAAACTAATTTATAAAGACCTTATTTAAAAGGCCACTTGATTCTACTAGGCAAGAAGTACATGTAACCAGCTGCTTCCAGTTCATTCCTTCTCCTGAGCCTCCTTTCCTTTTTCTTTGGAGTATTGCGACTGTTGTGTAAATTTCAGTTTCTCTCTTTCCCAAAGAATCTTTCCAAAGGATTTCTCTGAGGGACCAAGTAGTTGGTAGTATTAACTAGTGGGCAGTGGAACCACCTAGAGCCAAGGAGGTGAGAACTACAACCAAGTCTAGTTATGCTCTTTTCCTTGTGTCCTCTCAGGTGCTGTTCACGCCAGCAACTCAGGCAGCTCGTCAGGCAGCCTGCACCATTGTGGAAGCTCTCGCAACCATTCCTAGCCGCAAACAGCAGGTCCTTGACCTCCTCACCAGGTATCACTGGGCTGGACAGGGACAATGAAAGCCCATGCTTCTCTGGTCTTCTCTCTTTTTTATATATATAACCCGTATCTTCTCTTGTAGTATCCAGTCTAAGACAGAATAGCAGCCAGAGAGTAGGCAAATAGGGTTAAAGTGACTTGTCCAGGTTCACATAACTAGGAAGGGGCCAGATTTGAATGCTGGTTCTCCTGACTCCAGGTATCTATTGTGCTACCTAGCTCCCAAGGAATCCCTGAGAAACCTATATTGACTCAAGTGGGATGAGGTACACATTGTATGCCCTGCTGAGTTTTTAAATTCTTTAGAATATCAGTGCAGTGATTATTGCACTTGGCTATTGGTTGCTTAATCTGATTTCTACTTATATTTTTGGGCCAATTTCAGTTGCCCAATTATTTCTTTCTGTTCCTCTACTAGTTACCTGGACGAATTGAGTATTGCTGGAGAGTGTGCAGCTGAGTACTTGGCTCTCTACCAGAAGTTAATCAAACCAGCTCACTGGAAGGTCTACCTGGCAGCTCGGGGTGTCCTGCCCTATGTTGGCAACCTTATCACCAAGGTATCTTTCAGATGAATTATTTTGCCTCCCTGGGATTTGGTTTCATCTGTAGAGGTTAGACAAAATGACCTCCAGATTTCTTTCAGCTCTATTGAGCTCTGACACTTAAATTCCTAGGTGTTACTCAAGGTCAGAAAATGACATTTCTCCCAGGGAAGTAGGTGGTAGCCTTCTGCATTAAGGCACCTGAGACTACCTCTGACCAATTAGGTGCTCTCCTATTCCTGGTTTTGTTTGTTTTTCTTTTCTGGGGCTTTTGGTCTTACTTTCCTTAGAAAGGATTTCTAAGGCCCATCCACACATGGCTATGAGTGAGTCCCTAAAATGCTGAGGATTTCTTTACTTGTCATCTAGACCGTCCTACTGATGTCTTCCAGTGTTGTACATTAGCTGTCTTGAGCTGGAATTTGTGGCTTCTCCTAGGCTTTCCCCTTTTTCTTGAAAAGCTAAGAGAATCTCATTGTCTATCATCACTGTTTAATTGGCATCTTGATAGAGCATTGATTTCAGAGATCCATTACCTGTCCCTAGGTTCTTGGAAGGAACCTTGGAGGGGATAGTAACCTGAAGAAGTAAATCTTCATCTCGGATCAGTAAAAGCTGAATCATAAGTGTTAGTGCAAGTGTCCCGAGTTGGCACTATAGATCTCAGGGAAGGTGGTGACATTTATGGTGTTACACTGACCATTTCTGTTGGCCTTTTTAGGAAATAGCCCGTTTGTTGGCCCTGGAAGAGGCTACACTGAGCACTGACTTACAGCAGGGATATGCTCTCAAGAGCCTTACAGGTATAAGCGCCCAGCTCTTCTAATGGAGCATCCTTTGTTGTTGAAACTGAAATATGTTTTTGGAGCCAAAGTGCTTCAATCTTTGTGAGTTCTGCTTTTGACTTCCCATTCCTTCCTTTATCCCCTGCAATGAGAACAGATTGAAGGTCTTAAGTTCCTTTTTGATATTGGTTTTGAAATGTTGAGTTTGTTGGCCAGCATTCCAAATTTCACCTGTGTCCCTATAGGTCTTCTTTCCTCCTTTGTTGAAGTGGAGTCCATTAAGCGTCACTTCAAAAGTCGCCTGGTGGGCACTGTGTTAAATGGCTACCTGTGTCTGCGGAAGCTAGTAGTGCAGAGGACCAAGCTGATTGATGAGACCCAGGATATGCTGCTGGAGATGCTGGAGGACATGACCACAGGTAGAGATACACTGAGGCTTGGAGCCTGAGTCCCTTCCTCCTTTGTTGGCTCATATGCTTATGCATGAGAGCTCTTGAATTCCATAGAGATGGAAGAAACAACACATTGGGCCTGCACTTCTGGAGCACTATTGCTAAACATTAAAAGATGCCAAGTTTATATTAGACCTAAAGGAGTTGGCAGCTTAGTTGGGGGATAGGTTATCAACACAGGTGGCCATCATACATATTATGTGGTCATTAAGAGGCAGAAAACAAAAGTACTGTGTGAGGTCTGAGGGGTCAGATCATCAGCCTGACTCAGTCAAGCAGAATATATCTTTGGTTCCCAAGAGCTCAAAGAGAGAAATTCCTTTTTGGAGAGAGGACTAGCTCTTAAGGGTTGTAAGCTGTCAAGCCTGGAATTGGGTTTTTTTCATCAATCTAGTTGGGACCCTCTGTTGAGCTAGTTTGAGACCTTGTCAGCTGATTCCATTCATTTGAAGTTCATAATTTTGCTGGTACCCAGAATCTTATCCTCTTGTAATCTTGGAACTATAAAGTATGGTCTAGTAACCTTTCTGCTTATGTTGTAACAGTTGGGCCACTTCTCAGATCAATTCCCTTTGATTTGATGGCTTGGGATGTTGTAAGAGACTAGGTGAAAGCTCCTTCTAAACTGACTGGTCCTTTTTGATTCTGGCAGGCACAGAGTCAGAAACAAAGGCCTTCATGGCAGTGTGCATTGAAACAGCCAAACGCTACAATCTGGATGACTACAGAACTCCTGTCTTCATCTTTGAGAGGCTCTGCAGTATCATCTATCCTGTAAGTGAACTGGTGCTCATTGGAGGCCTCATACAAGGGCCTGTGGCAGGTTGAAGTTAGAGGAAGCATTTTGTGGCTGCTGAAAAACCTCACTATGTTCTATTTTAGTTATTACTTAGAATCCTATGGCATAAAATGGCAATAAATTCATTCTTCTCCTATTCCTTTTAATGTGAACAAGTTCTCTGTAATGTGAGACTTAATTAATGCATTACTTCCTCCCCAACCCCTTATTAGTTACAGATACTAGGTGTCTTTTAATGACCTTGATCTGCTAGTATCCCTCCACCCATTATGGGTTTTTTGTTTTTGTTTGCTTACTTTTAAAAACCCTTATTTTCTATCTTAGAATCAATCCCAAGTATTACTTCCATGGTAGAAGAGGAGAAAGGGCTAGGCAAAGTAACTTGACCAGGTCATATAGCTAGGAAATATCAAGGGTCAGATTTTAGCAGGACCCTACCTGGGTCTCTATCCACTGAGCCACTTAGCTGCCCCCACCTAGTTTGTTTTTGCTTTTGTTTTGCTTTTAAAACCCTTACTTTCCATCTTAGAAATAATATTAAGTATTGTGAGGCAATTGAGGTTAAATGACTTGCCCAGTGACACACAGCTAGCAAATGTCTAAGGCTAGATTTGACACCCAGTATGTTTTGAAAGCAGAACTGACCTGGAGGAGTTTGTATGAAGGAGTCCCCATGTTTGCTTTTTTCTTCTTCACCTTTGTGTTTGCATTTTCCCCAACTTGGGGTACATCAGTCAGTTCAATTCATATTTCCTGAGCACCAGGCACTGTGTATATAAAGGGAAGAGCAAAACAGTATCCCTTCTTCCCAAAAGGCATTCTTTGGGGAGAAAGCACAGACCTAGGGAAATAAATGTGGAATATGTACCAAATAAATGCAAAATAATCTCAGGGTTACTCACTCCTAAAGGACTCTGGAAAGGCTTCTTGGAGCAGGTAACATGTGAATAAAGCCCAAATGGAACTAGGTGCTCTAGTAGATATAGAGTTGAAGAAACACATTGAGAATCTGTGCAAAGGCAGAAATTTGAGGGGAGATTCAGAGAAGCCTTATGTATAGGAAATAGGTAGCTTGGCATGGCAAAAAGAGGGAGGGAATGACAAACCAAGTTGTAAAGGGCTTTAAATGCCAAACTTATTCAGTTTGGCAGCTGTGGGAAGAATTTAGTGGGGGGTGGGATTGGGTACCGCAAGAATAATTAGAAAGCTGTTGTAATATTTTAGGTGAGAGGTGATGAATACCTGAATTATGGTTCTTGTGTAGTAGATGTTACAGAGGTAGGACTGGTGACTGATTGATCATTGGGGATTAGTGAGAGTGAAATGAGGAAGATGGCATCAAGGATGTATTAGGTTACTGGAATAACAGTGGTAGCCACAACAGAAATCAGGCAGTTAGCTGAAATGGTGGGTAGAGGGAAAAAGAGAATGAGTTCTGTTTAGGACTTGTGTTTGAGATAGAAGCATATTGAGAATTCAGTGGAGATAAATTAGTGGGCAGTTGGAAGTTGTGGGACTCTCAAGAGTGAGGTGAGGTCTGGGCCCATATATTTGGGAGTCATCTTCAGAGTGATGCTAGTTGGACCAATGGAATATAATGAGATCATGAAGAGAGAGAGTGTAGAATATTGAGTATCCAGAGAGAAGGGTCAAGGTTGTTATATGCTGCAAAGAATCAAGTTTTTGTGTAATGGCAAGTAAAGAAGCAGAGGCAACAAGGATAGACATCTTGTTATAAGAGTTCAACTGGGGAAGGGAAAAAAGAGAGAACTATTAGCTTGAGAGAATGCCAATATGAAGTATAGTGGCAATGAAGATGGGGAAGTATAGGAATGTTTCTAGGCCTTAAGGAAGTCACTATGAACCCGAGTATGATCCAAAGTTCTGCTCCTGTTGGTCAGGAATAATAAAGAATCTTATCATTAGCAGTAGTTCTCTGAAGGAAGGGCCATTAGGTGTGAGGTGTATTTTACTAGGACAGGAGGAATTTTAGTATTAATAGAAGTCCTCTTTTGAAATTTAGGGGGCTTCTAGCCTAAAAGGCTGGATATAAGATCACAACAGGATCTGACCCTGGCTCATTGGACCAGCTCATAAATAAAGAATATGGGGAATTCTCTGGGTAGTCTATTCTAGTTTCTTGGAACAGCCCCTTTCACATGTAGGGTTGTTACCTTCTTGTGTCCCCTCTACTTCTAACCCTAGTTTGCCCTTTTCCCCCCAAGGTGCAGCTCTGCAGCTGTCAGCAATCATCTTCAGTTGTTTCCTTTCAAACACACATGACAGTTGTCTTTATTCCTCCACTAAGGGCTTGTTTCTCCAAATTTTTTGTTGTAACCCATTCAGTAAGGGTGCTCCTTGTGTTGAAACACCCCCTCCCCACCCCCCAGTAGTCCAGAGACTAAGACAGCTTGCTAGAACACCAATACATGATGACTTCTAGTCTTTTTTGACCCTTTTGTCTTTGTTCTTAGGAAGAGAATGAAGTAACTGAATTCTTTGTGACTCTGGAGAAGGATCCCCAGCAAGAAGATTTCTTACAGGGGCGTATGCCTGGCAACCCTTATAGCAGCAATGAACCAGGCATTGGGCCTCTTATGAGGGACATTAAGAACAAGATCTGCCAGGACTGTGATCTGGTGGCCCTGCTGGAAGATGATAGTGGAATGGAGGTAAATAATGGGGATCCTGGCAGGGCTGTCCAGTTATGGAAATTTTAGCCATTTAAGTGCTTTCTATTAGCGTTCCCCAACCTAAACTTTGCTGTCAAGTGGTGAACTTTATAAAACCTTGCCTATAGGCCCATATGGTGCAACAGATAGGACCAGGAGAGGAAGGGGGGCAGTTATAAAATTTATAGCTTTCAAAAATAAGGAAAAGTTTTATATACAAGTAAAAATTTGCACACTAGTGGTTAAGAAATACTGTACTTCCATCTCCATGGAGGTGTACCTGGTTATGGAGTTTATGTCTCTGATGGGGAAAAAGACCTCTTTGGCCTGACTGTCATCACATTGCTTGATGGAGAAAGATAGTAAAAGGATTGTTAAGGAAGGAGACCTGCTCATTTTCGATGCTTGACTTGAAGTGAAAATATTGTTCCCTTAGCAGAAACAACCTGTTTGCTTCCTATTCGGGATCTCCATGGTGGAATAAGTGGATAAGTCTTATCTGTGTCTGATTTACTTTGAAGTCATTAGGAGTAGTAAGTCATTTACCTTTTCTTTTAGCTCCTGGTGAACAATAAAATTATCAGCTTGGATCTTCCTGTGGCAGAAGTGTACAAGAAGGTCTGGTGCCCTACCAATGAGGTATGTGCTTGCTTTCTTACTCCCAGGTCTGGGGCTAGGGACCTGCTCTGAGAGAAGGAGCTTATGGCAGCACTTTTAGAGCTCTACTTCTCCAGCTTGGGGTTGGTGGGAAAGAAACCAATCATCTTGTCCTACTTTTGAGAAAATTATCTGCAGACTAGAGGAGATATAAGAGCTTCAGGAGATTAGGGGACTTTACTGGAGATATGAAGCACAAGCCTTCTCTAGCATGGCAGCTGTGAGGATTTGGAAGGCCAGCCTGGGCTGGCTATGAGAGTGAGCCCTGTGACCGTGCACACTTTCTGCCTCAGTCCTCTTCATATTGAAACCTTTTTACAAAGTTAATCCTCAGAATTTTCTGGGACAGTGACTGATCTGTAATCCCATGAACACTGTACTGTGTCAGGCAATTAATTGTACCCCCATTTTACAAGATCCCTAACAGGCACTTCCTGTGATGGTGGGAGGGAAGGGGAGCAATACCCTGGATCTTTTTGGGGGACCCTTTAATTCTGTCCTTTTGCTTTCAACAACATGAGAATATCTCCGTGCCATCTTACCTCTCTCCTCCTTACTCAGTTCTCTTCCCTACATTTCTTTCCCTGTCTCATCCCTTTCTTTCATCTTGCTTCTGTCTTGTGTTTCTTTCTCCTCTCTGTTCCTTTGGGCATTTGCACTCAAGTTTTGCCTCCTTGGCTGAGATGAAAACAGCAAAATTGTGGAATATGTCACCATTAGGGAGTAGCTTTCCTTTACTTTGGTTTTTGTTAGTCTTGTTCCTTGACCTTTCAAGTCTTTGCCAATCTGCAGGTTCTTGTTCCCCTTGTCTCATTGGGTTTTTGGGTGTTGATCTGCTGTTTTTCTAGGATTCCTGCAATGTTAATTGCTGAGCTATGGCAAACCTTTGAGCAGCTCTCCCAGAGGTCTTCCTTTGGGCTTGATGTTAAGCACTGCTCAGTCCATTTTTTACTTCATAGGGTTTTTTGGCAGGTGTTCTTTCTTAGCTCATTTCCAAAGCTGTCTCTGAAAGCCTTTTGACTTCTGAAAGTCTGAGTCAAATTCAAGTTCATTGCAAGTCTTAAGCAGGAAAGGGGCTTTAGCCTGAACAGGCTAAAGAGTTAAACCCCTGTCATGAGACTGTGGGTAGAGCCCCCATTACCTCCTTAGGCAGCAGATGGACTTAACGGGTTTTTTTTCCTGTCTGTGATTACTTACAAAGGTTTGTCTTTAATTGTAAAGCTCTTTCTTCTAATTAGCCTCTCCATCCATATGCTTACTTTGGGTAGTTCTTTCTTTTGCTTCAGGGGTCTGCTCTCTCCCTGGAGGAAATGAATTGGTGGGCAAGGAGAATTTTAAGGGATGCTCTAGATCACTTCTTACAGAAACAGCTGCTCTCCGAAGCTGATTTTTGATATGGCATTTCATTGTAAGAAGTGAAACTGAAAAACTCCCATTTTACTGCAGGCACACATTCATACATATACACACATCTATCTATCTATCTATCTATCTATCTATCTATCTATCTATCCACACACCTGTGTGTATATAATGTATATATACATGAGGATAGTGATAATTGCTATTTACATAGAATTTTAAAGTTTGCAGAGAGCTACACACACAGAGATACATATATTTTCATGCACCCCTCAACAACTCTGTTAGGTAGGTATTACACACACACACACACACACACACACACACACACACACACACACACACACACACACGACCCCATTTTATAGATAAGGAAACTGAGGCTTACGAGAGGTTAAGGGACTATGACTACACTACTAACAGGTGCCAGAAATGGAATTTGGTGTTAGTTAGGTCTTCTTGGCTTCAAGCCCAATATTTTATCTGTACAAAACATACCACTTCCCACCTAACATTCATTTGTTCCATAAAGAAACTATAGAATGGGTTTTCACGGATTACTCCTATGGACTATTCTCTAAAATTAATGTTTAGTGCATTTACAAAGGAATTAATATTCAGGCTTAGGCAGTAGCCTGGTTCATCAGTAACCGTCCAATGTATAGATATCGGGGAATCTGCTTTCTCCCCAGTGGTGTTGAGTTTTGGTCATAATGTATTAATGACATTGTAAAATGACATAACTCAAGGCACCATTATGTGGGGTATGCCTGTATCTCTCTACATATTATACCTAGAGGACAGTACCATGTCAGAGGGACTTATATTTTGTGGTGATTCAGACTGGTGTCTGGGTAATAATGATTGTGGCATTCTGTGTTTGACTTTTAACTCACTGTCACAACAAAATGGAGGGGCTTGCCTCAAGGCAAAAATGATCCTTAATCACTGCTCCTAGAGCTAAGAGGCCCAACAGGAATCACCATTGAGAATGAGAGTAGGGTGTCTTAAGTGAACCTGTCACAGAAGTGAATGAAGTATTTCTACTTTCTCTACTCAGGGAGAACCCATGAGGATCATCTACCGCATGCGGGGCTTGTTGGGTGATGCCACCGAGGAATTCATTGAGTCCCTGGACTCCACCACAGGTATCATTTTCTTAGGAAACTCTTATTCCAAGTGATCTGAGGTTTGCAGTCACAGAACAGGGTCTCCACTTACTGAGAGTCCATCCCTTCTGCCTTAATGACTTTCCCATAAAATTTGTAGAGGTCACTGACACAGGAGAAACTTGCCTTGTTGTATCTTGTTCCATCCTGTCCCAAAATTGTGTGTATCCCCAAAATGGTGTGAGATAGATCTCTCTGGAGAGCTTTTATGAACAGTGAGCACTCATTCATTTCTGTTTGCTATTGGAGAGAAGAAGCCTTTCTTATTTCACCATAAATGCTTGTGCCTCTCCTTTGTGGATTCTCCTCAGCATGTCCTTTTATCTCTTGTTTGTAGACTTTTTTTGTGTTTTGTTTACTCATTAGACCCTGAGCTTCTTGAGGGCAAGGACTGTCCTTTGTCTTTGTTTGTAGCCTCAGTGCTTAGCACAATGCCTGGCATGCAGTGGTGCTTAATAAATGCTTGCTTGACTGATTAAGATATCTCTTTTCTCACCAATTTGGAGTGCATTTAGTAAATTTCTACAATGTGCAATGGCCTGTGCTAAGACACTAGCAATGCAAAACTGAAAAATTACAACAGTGCCTGCCCTCAAGGTGCCTTCAGTCTAATTGAGTAGTCAAGAATAAAGAAGTAAATTCATTATAATATATTGTAGAATGTGAATGTAATAAAGGTGAACCAGGTAAAATGTTCAAGGGAAGAAGCAAGCAAATATTAAGTACCTACTAAGTTCCTGTACTGTGTTGTGCACTTTATAATCATCTCATTTGATCCTCACAACAACCCTTGCTCATCCTCACCGTTACATGGGTTTCCTCTCTTTAGATGAAGAAGAAGATGAAGAAGAGGTATATAAGATGGCTGGTGTGATGGCCCAGTGTGGAGGCTTGGATTGCATGCTCAATAGACTGGCAGGGATCAAGGATTTCAAACAGGGCCGACATCTTCTGACGGTGAGTGAGTGAATAAGAACTGAGGTATTCTTTTGACTCTGAAAAGTGGCATGTGATAATAATTCAGCTTAGCTCCAGAGGGCAGCATAATGCCGCTAATCTTTTTTCCACTAAGGAGAGCTCAGAAAATAGACTGCGGATTTATGGAGTTTTCCAAAATATTTTCTACCTTGTTTCACCTATACCTTTTAGGCATAAGGAAAAATATATATTACTAAGGAACCAACATAACTCTTTTCTTGGTCTTCCTATGGTTACTGCTATGAAGTGAATATTTACTGGTCTTTTCTCCAGTTGATCATTGTACTTAAACTGGTTCTTAGGAATCTTGTAATATAGCCTTTTTTCCCCCTCTAGGATTATTATTAAAGAATTTCTCCAACTTTTCCATTAGCATTTGTTTTATTCCAAGGGCCTTACATTTTCTCCATCATTTGAACCCTCCAGAGATATGACAAGTAACATATTACAACAAGGCTGAACAAAATACAGAGAGATTTTTGCCTCACATTTCATAATGGTTACTGATGCCTCTCTCTAGATCCCTTTGCTTCTCCCTCTATCATTTAGGAAATACCATACATCATGAGTTTTATCATTTCCAGAAGCATGTTGAAATTGATAAAAGAAATTTTTCAGAGCAGTTGCAACTAAGAGTTCTGTTCATTGATGATTGGGTTCCCTTAGCATTGCCTGCTGGGATAGAGGGGATGCCCCTGACCCATGGAGAAGCCAGCCTTTTAGTAGAGGGGTCTGGCTTGGTTTCCCATCCATTCTACTAATCTCTTCCTCCTAATTCCTCACTCTTTCTCCTCAACTCCACCACTTAGAGAATATTTAGCTAAAAGGGAGAGAACTGATAGGGTCTGGGCACTTTGATTCAGCTTTGGAACTGTGATTAAGCTTCTATTTTTTTGTTGTTGTTTTTTTTAAATATTAAAATAAGTTTGTATTTATTTATTTGTATTTATTTAAAAGTTTTGTTTTTCTGTCACTTACATTTCTCAATATTTCTGGATATGAAATGAAACCTTAGAGTTGTGTAATTTACATTTCTCTTAGTGATTTGGCACATTCTTTCATGTGGTTAATGGTTTGCACATCTTATGCGAGCTCTTTGTGTTATACTTTGTATCTATTTGGGAATGGATTTTGGTCATATATATCTCTTAATTGCCTATTTCCAGATTTATATTGGCAATTCCTCTTCCCTTCCCTCCCCAGTTGATTGCTTTCTTTCATCTCCTAGTTTCATTAATTTTGTTTATGCAGAAGCTTTTCAATTTCTGTCATATCTTATTTTTTTTTTGCAATCAACTCTTATCTGTTTTTTTGATTAAGAATTTATTCCTTAGCCAAAGCTATGAAAGATATATGATCCGTTCTAGTTTTTTTTAAGAATTATAGTCTTTAATATTTAGATTATATATTTGAACTTATTGTGGTATATTGGATTGCTTTCCAGTTTTCCCATAATTTTTTTGTCTTTCCTAGATAATTTTTTTTTAATTTATTGAACTTTGGGTTATTGGGTTCTATTATTTCTGTTTGTTTTTGTGTAATTTTTGGCATTGACCTTTTCTATTTTTTAGCCAAAATAATATTGAGTGTACTTTAGTAAATCGATTCCACATATTTTTTGGATTTTATATTTACTTTGAGCATTGACTTGCCACTACTTCTTCCTAATAACAGTTCAGCCTCACACAACTTGACTCCCCAGTTTCCTAGGCCTTTGTCATTTTCAGTTATAGAACTTACCTGGTTTTTCTTGGCAGGTACTACTTAAATTGTTCAGTTACTGTGTGAAGGTGAAGGTGAATCGGCAGCAGCTGGTCAAGCTTGAGATGAATACTTTGAATGTCATGCTGGGAACTCTTAACTTGGTAAAGTGGCTGGACTGGGAATAATTATATACATAAAGCCTTTGAAACTGGAGCTGGAGAGAGAGACCTTAACTTGGGACCAAGGAGAAATTCCCTCCTGTTCCAATAACCTTTCATGTGTCTGGGGGTGAATTGGCAAGAAATAACCTAAATGGATTTGTTAGGTTGACTTTGTGACTTGGGTCATTCAATGCATCTCTAAATGCTCCCTAGAATGAACCCTGTCCATCTTCCAGCTCTGCAGTATTATCTCTTCAGATGGAAGGAACAAGGCTTTCTCCTCCCTTTGGCACCAAGTGCCAGTTTATTCTCTTCAGGATTTGCACAAAGACAAGATGAGGATAGCCAGCTGTGTAGCCTAACACTTAAGCTGGCTTTAACTTCTAGAAACATAATCACCAAGATGTGATTTTACTTTCCTTCTTACTGCTTCAGAAAGAATCTGGGAATCCAGCTCACCTCCCCTTAGTCCTATTCGTTTCCTCCTCATCTCATCCCATCCTGTTCATTAGAGCTCTGCAAATAGACCTGAGGAAAAGAATATTTCATAGGGGACAGAGATGAGAGCTATTTTCCAATATCTGAAGGAGTGTTGTATGGAAGAAGGATTAGATTTGTTCCAGTTGGCCCCAAAGGGCAGGACTAGATTGAAAGTTGCAGAAAGGCATATTTAGGCTCTATGTAAGATTAGAGCTGTACTAACAATTAGAGCTGTCTAAACATAGAATGGGCTGCCTCAGGGAGGTAGTGGAGTCCCCCTCATTAGAGAACTTTAGGCAGAGACTAGCCATTTGTCAAGGGGACTATGAAGGGGATTTTAATTGTGGTACCATTTATATTAGATAGCCTTTGTGATCATTTCCAACTCTGAGATTCTGTAAATGGGCCTATTGAGGTGTACAGTAAGGAGAGATTGATGGTGGGAAGGAGCACCTTCTGGTTTTATCTTCAAAGCAACTAAATCTTCCTTCCCCAGGCCCTGGTGGCTGAGCAGGAGAGCAAAGATAGTGGAGGGGCAGCTGTGGCGGAGCAGGTGCTCAGTATCATGGAGATCATCTTGGACGAGTCAAATGCTGAGCCCCTGAGTGAGGACAAGGTGAGGGGTGGGGGAGGGCCCAGTCAACTCACAGGTGGTGTTTGAATGCCTGTGGTGTCCCATGTTGTAGTGACTTGACACAAGGCTCAGGCAAAATCTACTCCAAAGTCTGTCTTACCTGCCTGAACTAGATTAAAATGCCCTTAAGAAACATTTACTAAAATAAAATGCATTACAAAATAGGTAGTGATCATTTGTGGTTTTCTAAGTTATTAGGCTGACCACAGGGATCTATTTGAGCTTGACACCACTGCCTTGCTTGAACTGGTTCAGATCAGCTCCAAGTCCCTTGGCTTTAGAACCCCAACTGGCACTTTGCTTAATGCAAGCCACTAGGTTTCTCCTTTATCTCCCTGAAGTTTTTCCATTCCTATCTGTGGAGCTGTCCCCAGTTAATCCTTAGGGATTCCACATTTCCCTTGACTGTTTTCCCTTAGAGGACTGCAAACAGGTCCATGAGAATGTTGGAGAATTTAGAAGTGCTATGTCAGTTTGGTCCCACTGTTCTCTTACAAACATTGCCATTCTCACATGAAATAGGCTGTTCTCTGCCACAGGAAATCTAAGAAAGTGCTTGCGAGTGTTGTCAGGGGAATTTCTACTTAGGTATAGATTAGACTGTGGGACTTCTAAAGACCCTTCCAGCTTAGAAAGTTTAGGGTTCTTTTCATTCCTGGGCCTTCTGCAGGATATGAAATGGGGACTAAAGGTTACTACTTCTGGGGGCCAGTCAAGCTCTGGTGGGACTGGACTGCCTGGGAAGAGTGGTGGGTTAAATATATATTTCCTGTAACATTGACAGGATATCTCTTTTCTACTCCCTCTTGGTTATTGTTTCAGGGCAACCTTCTCCTGACAGGTGACAAGGACCAGCTGGTGATGTTGCTAGACCAGATTAATAGCACTTTTGTGCGCTCTAATCCCAGCGTCCTTCAGGGCTTGTTGCGAATTATCCCATATTTGTCCTTTGGAGAGATGGAGAAGATGCAGATCCTGGTGGACAGATTCAAGCCGTACTGCAACTTTGACAAGTACGCTATTGCTCTGAGTTTGTGTAATGGAAGAGGATTCTGCCCAGAATCTCCAAACTCCTGAGCTTTCTGGGAAGGGAGGGGCACACTGTCCAGCTGGGATCTTACCTACTTGAACTAGCTCTTCCTCCCTGAGTCAGAAGACCTGGCTCAACAGTTGACCTTTGGGGAACCCCTCTGCAAACCTTTTCTGGCCTCATTTTCCTTTTCTGTACAATGAGAAAGTTGGGTTAGGCGATCTTGAGGGCTCATCCAGCTCTACCATTGATTCTGGTAGCAATCTCATTATTAGCATGTTAGCAAATCTCTCATTCCTGTTATTTTTCTCTTCCATCTTAGGTATGATGAGGATCACTCTGGTGATGATAAAGTCTTCCTGGACTGTTTCTGCAAAATAGCTGCTGGCATTAAAAACAACAGTAACGGACACCAGCTGAAGGATCTGATCCTGCAGAAGGGAATCACGCAGAGTGCTTTAGACTATATGAAGAAGCACATCCCTAGCGCCAAGAAGTAAGAGGGGCCTTCTGGGCCATGTCCTTTTCTTCATCTCTTGGGGTTTTTGTTGACATCCCATCCCTGTCCCTTACCCAGGAGGCAGACTTTGTAACAAAGAATAAGAACTAAAACAGTAGGTCAGCATTACTAGCCCATAGCCCCACCTCTGCAAAGAATTTCATATACTTCTTCAAATAAAGTTCTATAAGATCAGCCTTAGGACTTCTGACCTTGAAATAATTTCAGTTGAAGTAAAACTGTCAGAGTTCTTTTGGGGAGAGGGGATAATAACAGCAGTAGTAAGAGTAGGGAACACTGAATAGATAGCACTTTTCATATATTACTTCATAGAAATTTTTGGGTTGCCATAGGCTCCTTAACCTCACAGGACAGTGATTGTGTGGCTTCTCAGGGCAGGCCTTCTCTGGAAGCCAAGCTTATACTGGGCATAAAGATGGCCAGAACTCAGTTCAAGGAGGCCACATTCCTTTTGAATATGGAGAATTCATTAGTTTTTCTGAACTGTTGCTGTGAGACCCTTCTTTTGTCTTGCAGTTTGGATGCTGACATTTGGAAGAAGTTTTTATCTCGTCCAGCCCTCCCCTTCATCTTAAGACTTCTTCGTGGGCTGGCCATTCAGCACCCTTCCACCCAGGTGAGGAGCCAGTGCTCTCTGCCCCTTGTTCCAGAAAAGCCAGCCTTCTCAGCTCTACAGCTGAATCCCCCAGGGACCCAGAATTAGTCTTTTATTTTCCTCAGAATTTCAAGATAGAACTTGCTGTATATAACCAACAGTGGGGAGGGAATGTAAGATTTCCTGGGTAGAAAGAGACTGCAGAAGTCAGCCAGGCCTTTCCTGTTTTCATGGAACCCCAAGATATCATTTATAAAGTTCTTGGAGGTCTTCAGGCAGCTTGTGTACCAGAAGATCTTGATAATCTTAAAAGTGAGATAAGAAGCTATTGAATGGTCCCTCTGGGTGGGATTGACAAGACTAGTGGGTAACCATCACTTCTTTCCACAATACCTGAACATGGAGTCTCAGTAGCCAGGGTTTCTGAGCCTGGTCACCTTTGTTCTCTTGGTCAATCTGAAGACTTTCTGTTTGCTGCCTGACACTTCAAATCCTTTGCTGCTCCTATTTCCTGTATGTTTATATTATAGCCTGGCACAAATTATGAATTCCTGTCTCTAGACCTGGCTCTCTATTTATTGAGCCACTTGGCTGCCCCCAGGTATTATATTTTACTAGGCTTCCAGGACTAGTACTGATAGGTTCCATCAATATATCTCAAACAAAAAAGAACTTTATTGCTAATGGAAAATGCTATTTTATATATTCATTTTTAAAAATCAAATCATTCAGCCATCTCTTCTTTTTGAAAACATTTTCTTTCCCCCCCCCCATATGTATGTCAAATATGTATAATTATACAAAACAAATTCCCACACTGCTTATTTTAAAAAACCAGAGTCTTATTCTATATATTTAGTCCATCACCTTTTTGTCAAGAGATAGCTAGCCTTCTTCCTCATCAGTCCTTTGACATCATGGTTGATCAGAGTTCCCAAGTCTTTCAAAATTGTCTTTGCAATGTTGTCTTTGTATGAATCATTTTCCTAGTTTTGCTTTCTTCACTCCTCATCAGTTTATCATTTGTTATGACACAATAGTATTCCATTCCATACATATACCATGATTTGTTCAGCCTTTCCTCAGTTAATAGGTACCCCTTTAGTTTCCAGTTTTTTGCCACTACGTAAAGGACTATTGTAACTATTTTTGTATACATAGTCCCTTTTCTTTTTCCTTTGATCTTTTTTGGAGTAACTACAAGTCTAGTGGTGGTATCTCTGGGTCAGAGGGATATACTGTATAGTAACTTTTATTTTCTAAAATGGTTCTACTAGTTTACATCTCTACCAGGAGTACAATAATCTTCCAGTTTTCTCATACCCTCTACATTTGTTAGCTTAACCAAACTGATGGGTGTGTGGTGGGACATCAAAGTTGCTTTAATTTGTATTTTTCTAATTTTTAATGTTGGGGGAAAGTTTTTTCACATAGCTAGTAAAAATCACCCATTTCTTCTTCAGCTTATGCCATCCTGATATATCTTATTTTTCCTTGCTTTCTGGCTTACCAATCTTTCGTGAATACTCCCCTCTCCTAATTTTTTTGTGTCCTTAAGCAGAGTACCAAAGGATCTGAGCATAGGATTTAGGGCCACATGGCACCATAGAGATAATCTAATTCCTTCCCCTCATTTTCCAGTTGAGGCAACTGAGAACCCATTAAAGAAAGCAACCTTTCTAAGGTCCCAGAAGTAGTAGGGGATAGAACCAGATTGGGAATTCAGTTCCCCTGTTTTTGCCTACTTTCAAAAAGAATTCTGAGTAGCATTGCTGAGCATATAAACTGCAAACCCAGAATTGTTCTTTGATGTTCAGAACTTCTAAGTTTCTGAAAAAAAATGTTTTCTCATTGTAACCAGTGGCATGTCTCACTCTGACCTTGTGGCAGGTGCTAATTGGTACAGACTCCATCACAAACCTGCACAAACTGGAGCAAGTGTCAAGTGACGAGGGAATCGGGACCCTGGCTGAGAACTTGTTGGAGGCACTTCGAGAGCACCCTGAGGTGAACAAGAAAATCGATGCAGCCCGAAAGGAGACACGAGCTGAGAAGAAGCGTATGGCCATGGCCATGAGGCAGAAGGCCTTGGGGACCCTGGGCATGACGGTAATGCCACTGCCACCCTGTCCCCTGCCCTTTCTTTCCCTTAACACAACTCAGTCCGTGTTTGTGCAGCATGGAGTGCAAGGAGCTCTGACCTATCTCAGACACTTATTGGTTGTGTGGCTATGAGCTGGATGGCCTTAGTGTCCGTATCTGGAAAACAAGGATGATAATCATTTTTGCACTTGGGGGGTATTCGGAAGAGTAGGTAAAGTGTTTTAAAAACCTTAAAACAAATCCAAGTGTCTGTTATCATCATCATCATTACACAACTTGAGTTAAGTAGGGCCAAGGGCCAGTGTTATCCCTGTTTCATAGACAAGGTCATATTTTAGGGCACAGGAATGCCATGCCTAGGCTTGTGTGAGGCTCTAGATTTCAAACCAATGTTCTTTTCATCTAATGCTACTGCCTTCCTAGTTCCTTCCTGCCAATATTCAGTGAGTAATGTAGAATTATATAGATGCTCATATTTGGAAAGATCTCTGAAGGCATTTTGGTCACCCAACTTTTTTAAGGTTTGTAAGACTTTTTTCTTACAAGAGCCCTGGAAAGTGTGATGGCATATTTCTATCTTTATTTTAGAGATGAGGTAAAACAGGGGGTCGGCAGATTTTAATGACTTGCCCAATAACATGTAGCTCAGAAGTGTCATGAGTCTTTAACCCTTGAGACCAGTGCTCTTTGCCTTCTACTACATGGCCTCTCGTTGCATTGCTATTGTTCTTTAGAGAGTTTTCTTCAAAGTAGCCTAACTAGTAAGTGTAGAACTTGGATTCAAACTCAGGTCTCCCAAGTCCAAACCCAGAGCTCTTTTACTCTACCCACTGTCACTGGCTCCTTCATTCCTTGTTTGTCATGTTGCCGATGGGCCAGGTAGACTGTCTTTCTGACTTAGTTGGGACCTGAGCTCATTCCAGGTGGAGGGTAGGGGTGGATCTGAGGCCAGGGACCCTGGCAGATGCTTCTTCCATTCTCCATGATTTGGCAGGGAAATGAGTGACATCTACTCATAAGGAAAGGGGTATTTTCTTGACTAGGGTTAGTAGTGTTCTACTTGCCTGTGTGGCCTCTATTTGGAAGGGTAGAATAGCAGAGGAGGCCTATGCTTTTAACTGGTCCTATTGCTCTTCCTTCCATTTGTTTTTACATTTATACAGCTTGTGGCTTGTCTTAGATGTGTGCTGGCTATGTGACCCTGGGGAAGTCACTTAACTTCTTTCTCAGGAAGTGCCCCAGGTGACTCTACAATCCAGGATGATAAGTTGTGGAGAAACTGCCAGTCCAGATTGGGGGAAGGTTTTCTTTGTGTATTTTCTTAATTCAGTGAAATCACAGGTCACTTTTCGGTTCCCAACTCTTATCTTTGTCTTACACTTTAAGGTTGACAGAGCACTTTGCAAATACTGACTCATTTGAGCTCCCATGTGGGGAGTAGTACAGATACTTCTTCATGTAACAGAGGGGGAAACAGAGACCTAGAGAAGGGGGGGAGGTTCCACAGAAAGGAAATGGGGCAGCTCAGTTTCCTGGGGCTCTGTGGGTCTTTTTTGCAGTCCCTCACCTACCATTTGCCCCTTGAAGGAGACTGACAACACTTCTTAGAAGACTGGTCTGCCCCCAGCAGCAGCAAAAGCAGTCGTAGTCAACTGCATTCCTCTGCTTTCTCTGGCTAGGTAGAAGCTCCCTTTGACTTTTTCAGCCCTGATTGAAATTTCTTCTACAGACAAATGAGAAAGGTCAAGTTGTCACCAAGACGGCCTTGCTGAAGCAGATGGAGGAGTTAATTGAAGAGCCAGGCCTCACCTGCTGCATCTGCAGGGAGGGCTACAAATTTCAGGTATGACCAGAGGAAGGTCCCAGAGACTGGGAATGCAAAGGGCTAGTTGGACAAGAACTCCGAAAGGCAGCTTTGACAGACCAGTTTCAGCTTATCTGGGAAAATGGCCTTGGAATCAACTTGGAGGGTGTCCATTGCTGGAAGTGACCATCTCCCTTCTGTGGAGTTATTTTGCCTCATACTCATCCCACTCTCAAAACATGAATTGGAGGACGTACGTACTATACGTTGACTTTGGTCCCCCTAGTTGATGGCATAAAGGAAATTGATGTGACTGTCCCAGAATGACCTAGGAAGGATAATCAGTCTCTGCTTTCTCTAATGTTTTTTTTTTCCCTTGCCACTTAAAACTAGCTTTTACCTTTCTTTGCCTCCAGTAGAGTAAGGACTCACTTGACTGAGAGGCCTAAAAAGTGGCCTATGACTGTCTACCTTGGATTTTCTATTTGGAGAACAGCTTACTTAAGGGCAGATGCCCTGGTATAAAGATCTTTGTACCCCCTGTCCCTCCACCATATTGCAGACTCTTTCAGAGTAAGGCATATCATTCCAAGAGGGCATTTTCATTTCATTTTCCCACAGATGAGTGAAAACCTCCTTTGATAGCTCGGGTTTATTTCTGCCTAGTTAAATAAAGGATCTCTTCCCAAGTGTTAGATATCCTGCAAGGGTCCATTCAGTTCTCTGCTAATCCCCCCTGCCCTTTAAATTGTAGGCTTTGTGCTCAGGAGAAACCAGTGTCCTGTTCTCCTGTATTTATACGAGGCCCTTCCCTCCCACCAGTGGAACCTCAAATGCCAGCCTCTACTCCTTAATGTCCTTTGCATCCCTGACTAGGGATAGATATCAGAGACTTCTCACCACCTGTTAAGTTGCTTTTTTCCTTTACAGCCTGCAAAAGTCTTGGGCATTTATACCTTCACTAAGCGGGTGGCCCTGGAAGAGCTGGAGAATAAGCCCCGGAAGCAACAGGGCTATAGCACTGTGTCCCACTTCAACATCGTCCACTATGACTGTCACTTGGCTGCTGTGAGGTAGGGCATGGCAGGCTTCTTTAGCTTTCCATATCACCTGTGTCTTCTGGAAAGGGCCTAGGGGTGGACAAGGCATGTGGAGGAAACCCATGGAATCAAGCCAGAAACAGTCAAATAGGGTTTGGGAGGCTCCTTGGAATAACAACTCACATTTCTGTAGCATTTTAAGGTTTATTACATAGGTATTTTGTCATATTAAGTCTGGGAGGTTAATAGTATTGAATGCTATCATCATCCCCTTTTTATAGAAAGGAAAAGGAAACCTAGGGAAGGAAATTTGTCTGTGATGGGCTTAAGGAATTTGGGACTTCCAAGACCACAGAGCACCCTTTCCAGTTCTATACTATACTGTGCATTATCATATTATCAGAAATGGCATTTCTTTAGCTCTTTTGGAGTTTGTAAAACATTTCTGTCACAATAAATCTGTGAGAATGGTAGTATAATTGTCTTAATTTTTCAGAGGAGAAAACTGAAGATAAGAAAGGTTAAAAGACATCTGGTGGGGCAGCTAGGTGGCTTAGTGTAATTTGTGGGTTCACTGGCCTCAGACACTTCCCAGCTATGTGACCCTGGGCAAGTCACTTAATCCCCATTGCCTAATCCTTACCACTCTTTTGCCTTGGAACCAATACTTAGTATTGGTTTTAAGACAGAAGGTAAGGGTTTTAAAAAAGAAAGACAGACATCTGTTAAATGTCAGAGCTAGGATTTGAACTCAACTTTCTTGAGGCTCCAAATTTAATTCTTTTCACATCTAATTGAACCCATAGCTGAATAGGTAACTCCTTTACACTGTACTTAACAAATAGGCCCATTGACTCTCTGCTTTAAAAGGGCCCTGGGTTTTAGATAGCTATAGTTATTAGGAAGTTTTTTTCCTTATACTGAACCAAAATATGTCAGTCATTAAAAAGGCTCTCACTGGTCTTAGGATTCAAAAGTCCCAAGTTCCTTAAATCCATCATATCCAAGATTAGGTTCTAGGCTTCCTTTACCTATCTATAAGGCAGGCCCTATGCTAAGCAGCACCTCTCTTCCATATCACCCCAGAGGTCACTGGGATCAGGAACTGATCCTCTAGAGGTATTAGGATAGGGGAAGGCAGAGAAGCCCTACTCCCTCCTCAAAGCAACTGACTTAATAATTGCATATCCACAAGGCACTTCTCTCCATGTTTTGGCATATTTGAAATTTTTATCTTCAGCTTTATGGCATCTCTTGCCAGTATCACCTTCTGAGCATTAGTGTGGATACTTGAAAAAAGTAAAGCCCCTGATCTAGCCAAGAGAATAAAGAGGAGCTCTCACGTCAGGCACTTAGGGACATGTTAACCCCTAGAATTTTGACCTGGTTCAGGCCTTTGGTTTGAGAACTTCACAGAAGCAGAAGCTGAGAGCAATCAAGCGTTCAGGTCACAGAAAAATCAATTTGCTAATAAGCATTATTAAGGATTGTGTGCTGGGCACCATACTCGGCCCTGGTGGGATACAGAGACATTAAATTGTCCTTGCCCTCAACGAGTTTACATTTTATCAGAAGAAGTGGCGTGTACACATAGAAATATATACAAAATAAATTGAAGATAATTTGGAGGGAATGGGCAGGCCCCAGCAGCTAGGACTAGGAAAAGCTTTCTTAGAAAAAAATGATATCTAAGGTGAACTTTGAAGGGAAACTAAGGTTTGTTCTAGGAGATTTTAAATGGCTCTAAGAGAGAGGATGATTGAGATCATCTAGCTCCAGACCTACCCCATGTTGCCTCTTGAATCAGGCACTTTTTTTTTTTTGCTGAGAGTAAGCTGTCTTTTGCAGAGCAAGAAGACTTTTCCAAGTCTGCACAACAACACAAACCTGTATAGTGTTTTATGCTCTACAAAATACTTTTCTTTACAACCATTCCATGACATAGATAGTGCAAGGATCATTATGCTCATTGTATAGAAGAGGAAAATAAGTTGCATTGGAGTGAATTCTCTTGTCTAGCAGCTAAGCTTGCTAAGGGGGATAGAGCTAGGGTTCTTAAAAACATAGGTCTTTTGGGAGTTGTCCTGGGTTCAAATTTGGTCTGACACTTCCCAGCTGTGTGATCTTGGGCAAGTCACTTGACCCTTCATTGCCTAGTCCTTACCACTCTTCTGCCTTAGAACCAATACACAGTATTGATTCTAAGACGGAAAGTAAGAGTATTTAAAACAAACTTGGGAAAAAAAAAAACATTGGTCTTTTGTTTCCAGAGTTTTTTATATTCCCTCTCACATATGCTGTGACTTACTGGTTAGCAATAAGCAGTGTATTGAAAGTCTTAGAATCATTCAGGCTAAGATGGCAGTTCCTTCTGCTCCATTTGTTATTCCTCTGCTATCCGTCTTTGGCACTTGTGTAACTGTAGTAGTGGCTGAAAAATGGATCTGTACAGGATTGTCATCAGCAGCCTCCTCAGTGGGCTGACTAGTTTGAGATCCAACATGAAACCTGCTTCAACTGGAGCTTTTGCAAGGACCCAGTGGGATGAATCCCAGCATTCTCTTGTGTTCACTTCTTTCCTCAGACTGGCCCGAGGCCGAGAAGAATGGGAGAGTGCAGCCCTTCAGAATGCCAACACTAAGTGCAATGGACTCCTCCCCGTCTGGGGGCCCCATGTCCCAGAGTCCGCTTTTGCCACTTGCTTGGCAAGGTGAGTCTTGAGTTCTTCTTCATCTGGTATGGGATTCCTGGGTAGTAAGAATTTATCAGTTAAGAGCAACCATCATTTTTAAAAATAACCGTCTTAGAATCCATACTAAGTAGCAGTTTCAAGGTAGAAGAACAGTAAGGGCTAGGCAGACTCCAGGACCTCCCATCTCTGGACCTGCTGCTTTATCCACTGAGCAACCTAGCTGCCCCTCAAACCTGAATGGCAAAGTTTGATGTTTAGCTATGACAGAACCCAAGCACCATTACTCATTACTCATATCAGGAACAAATTAGATCCTTTTGCCTGCTTGGTCAGAAGGTCTCTACTTTGGGCAAAAAGAAAAAGACATAGGCCACATCTGGTCATTATTCTGATGACTTCGAGGCCTCTCAGAGATATCTTTGAATGTCACTACCATCACAACTTGATATGTGGCCACACATATTCAGAGAACTAAACCTGTGCAGGTAAGTAGGCTTAGTTCTTCTTGTATGTAGCATTGCTTTGCTCACCTCTGCCTCATGCAGATAGATTCTAGTCCTCAGAGCTCAGTTGTGTGGTGTCACCAGCATCACAGCTTAGTAAAATGGAGATGGAGGACTTGAATGACATGAGGTTGTAGGAGTAAGGTTTGTAAGACACTTTGCAAACTGTAGAGTATTATATAAGCATCAACTGTTTACTGTCTTTTCCTTGTTTGACGTAGGGAGCTGGGTAAGAATCTTAAAGTGTTGACTTCTTGCTTTATTTCAGAGTACAAAGGGGTGAAATGGGAATTCTTATTATGAAGATAGTGATAAAAAATGTTGGGATAGAAATTTGGGGAGATGTCAAAAAGATTCTATTCTTAAGGTAGAAAGATGGGAGTAGTGTGACTTTTCTTTTTATAGAATAGTAGGATTTGGAGCTGGAAGAGACTTTGGAACATCCTCATTTTCCAAGCTCTCCTTCCAGATGAAGAAATGGATGGATCCTATAAAAATTTATCCTTCAAGAAATTGTCTCCAAATAGTTCATTTCCACTTGCATAGCTATATGTCTCTGCACAGTAATTTAGTTACTTTAAGTTCCACAATAGAAAGGTGAACATTTCCTATGCTTTTGTGTGCTTCCTAGCTCTCCTTTCACTTACAAATCTGTTGCAAATTTGTTTTGTGTGAATGATTTTTGTGGCCTGTAGGCTAAGGAGACTTGGTCTGGGCCTTATATGTAGGAGATCTTCAGTTTGAGTTTGCAAAGGAGAGATGGTAACATTCTCCAATTCTTGGTCTTTCTTTCTGCTTCCCCAGGCATAACACGTACCTCCAGGAGTGCACAGGGCAGCGTGAGCCCACCTACCAACTTAACATTCATGACATCAAGTTACTTTTCCTCCGGTTTGCCATGGAGCAGTCATTCAGTGTAGACACAGGAGGTGGCGGCAGAGAGAGCAACATACACCTGATCCCGTACATCATTCACACCGTGCTTTATGTCCTGAACACGTCAGTATCCTCTCTCACCTGCCTAACTGCCCTACTTTCTCTCCTCAGTTTCCTTGTTCCCCATGCTTGTTTCCAGAGTTGATTCTACTAACGGGAGGCAATATATATCTGAGATGTAACTATCAAAACTAGGGAAAGAATGGAATTGGCAGTCCAAATACTGTTCTTGCTTTTTCTATAGGCTGCCAAGGATGGCATTCTTAAGCAGGGTTATGGACCCCAGAGCATAGCAGAAAACAGATTGAGAGCTCATTAGTTCAATAGAAATGCCTGAGGCTATTGGCTCCAAATCCCTCCCGAATCCACTTGGGCTGTGTATAAGTATGTCTACATGTCCATGTGTGTCTGGGGGAGTCGATGCCCAGGGTAGAGAGACAGGGCTAGAAAACACCTGGGAACGTCATCTGAAGGGGAAGACAGCCAAAAGAAATAACAATTTTGTTTATCCAAACCTGGATTATAGAATAGATAAGTGACATCTAAAGAAGCACTGGGGTGGGGGGTGGGAGGGGGAAATAATTGCAGAGATAATGGACCATCTCCCTGCCTGCTTCACCTGACATCTGCCAGAAGTGACAATGTGTTCAAAGACTCAGCCAGTTCCTCTAAATTCAGTTTAGGCAAGACAGCAGTCTTCCTCTGCCTTAAAACACTAGTTCTTCCTCCCATTTCCTTGTAAGAGAAATGTCTGGTCTTGTCATCCATTCTTCATTTAGAAAGGCACCCAGCCATATTCAATGCATTACATCACCCGCTAAAATATTTAGTCCACTTCAAAATAGCGCTAGCATGAACATCAGCAAACCTCTCATTTCTCCATTCTGCTCTCAGAGAGTCAACCAGGGCTCATTCATTGCTTTTGTTCTACCTTTGGTTTGGCAGAAGTCTCCCCATCACTTCTCTCCTCATTATGGTGTGGCCTCCCATTTTGTAGGGAGAAGCACTGAGGCTCAAATAGGGGACCTAATTAATTAACCTGAAGTTACATAGGAAGAAATGAAATTTTAGAGCCCCCCAAAATTCATGTTCATGCCACTCACCCAGCTGTGAATTTAAGAACATAGACTTGGTGGGATCCAGGTGACTTTGGGTTTGATCGCCCCCAAGGCCAGACATATAATCCCCTATGAGGATATTCCCTGTGCCACTGCAGAGCACTATCTTCTCTGCCCTGGGGTATAGAGGATAGTAGCCTAAAACAGTGGATCAAACTCTGGTAGAAATAGATCCTTGCTGACAGCATATTGACTTTATCTTTATTTTGCCAAATGTTTCCCAATTACATTTGAATCTGATCCTGGTTTGCTTCATCTATGTTTACTACCTCTGGCCTAGACCATGGAGAGAGAGAAGGTAGTCCCTTGTCCAGGGTGACATGATTGGTCAGGATGAATGCCCCCTTTTTGAACCTGAATATAGTTCTTCCTCTCTCTGAGGCCTACTCTCTGATCTGTCACATGGTATACCTTTTGCCAGTTAGCTTTACACTTAAGGAAAAATCCTTCTGTTGGAACAGATTGCAACCCCATCCAGATAGTCCATAAATGTGTATGTACCCTTGTTGGTAGCAGGGCACACCTGGGGGCTTGGATAACAATGTAAAAACCTCAGTGGATGGTGGATTATCAGCATTTATCTTCATTAGGAATCAGGCTAGAGATGATTTCTGCATTCCAAGGAAACCAAACTCTTGACTCCATACTGAATAGTAAAGCTAAACTAGCTTGGAGAGGTTCATCCTGGTGTGCCCCACAGGCATTTGTGAAGTGAATTTAGACTCCAGGACCTCTCTAAATTTCCCTCTTTCATGAAACTAAAATTCTTGGATCCAAGGCCCTCCTCCAACTTAAGAGTTTTGTTCAGCTGTGACATTCTAACATATTATGTTTTCAAGTCGCTTCCAACTCCCACATTCTATAATAATAATATACTTGACTATTGTCTGAAAAGTATGGGGGAAGGAAACAGTGGTATTTGGGGGGAGGGGTTGCATTTCCTCCAGTTTCCCAGAGACTACTTTTTTAGGGGACCTGCCATCTGTGCACCTGATTTCAGGATGCCTTAATTAAAAGGACATTAGGGAGGGAGGAGAGAGAAGTCACTCTTGAAGGAAATAGGATATAAAGAGAAAATGCCATGAAAAGATACAAATGTAGTCTAAAGAAAGTTTTGTAAAGACTGCTGGGCAGGGTTGGGGGCACAGTGTCAGCCAACCTGGGAATACCTCTAGAGGAGTAAATTTAATATGAAAAAGAAGGAAGCTTTGGTTGGGCCCTGGTTTCATGTATTTTGGGATGTGTTTTGTATTACAGAACCAGGGCAACTTCCCGAGAAGAGAAGAACCTGCAGAGCTTTTTAGAGCAGCCCAAAGAAAAGTGGGTGGAGAGTGCCTTTGAAGTGGATGGGCCCCACTACTATACAGTTCTGGCCCTCCACATCTTGCCCCCAGAGAGATGGAGAGCCATCCGAGTGGAGATTCTGCGGAGACTCTTGGTGATCTCCCAGGCCCGAGCAGTGTCGCCAGGGGGAGCCAGCAGGTCAGTAGTCCTACCCTTGCCTTTCTCCTTTGTTCCTTTATGAAATAGCTGCCCTGTGGTCTTGACTGGTGTATTCTCCCTGTATTTAAGAGTTGCTTAGCAACATTTATGTACTAAGAGGAGTAATGTTTATTTGACTCTGTAGCCATTGTTAACCCTTTCTTGTTCTGTCAGCCAAATTCATTAACATTGAAGCTAATGTCCATGCCTGATAGTTAGCTATTACTCTTTACAGTCCAAGGCCATTTCCTTCCATATTGTTATTAGATAATTGCAAAATTAGATCTCCTACACCAAATGTTCTTGCTATTCAAAACGCCAGAATTCAAGCCAACGGAGTAGGTATCTCAAGATAGACACAAGCAGGGAAGGGCAAAGAGCCCTGAGTCCTGGGGTAGACTTACTTCGCTATGTTAGGCCCCTCAATCAGCATATGTTTGTTTAATGCTTTTTACATAAATAGCACTGTGCTAAGTTCTGGGGATTAAAAATAAAGAGGCAAAAATTCCTCAGTGATGTTATGGAGAAGGGGCGTCACCATGTGTAAATCAGGACATATAACATTAATGCAGTATAGATGGAAAAGTCCCAAGTAGCTAGGGGGAACCAGGAAAGCCTTCTGGAGGTGACTATGCTATAGCTGATTTTTTTTTTAACCCTTACTTTCCATCTTAGAATCCAAGGCAGAAGAGCTGGAAGGGCTAGGCAATGGGGTTTAAGTGACTTGCTCAGGGTCACCCAGGTAGGAAGTGTCTGAGGTCAGATTTGAACCTAGGACCTTCTGTCTCTAGGCCTGGCTCTCAATTCACTGAGTTGTCCCCTTATAGCTGATTCTTAAAAAAATCAGTTAGAGTTGGGAGGGAGAGAGAGCATTCCAGGTGTGAGGAATCCTAATTCATGCCAAGGCAGAGGCAGGAACAGGAGAGTGGAGGGGGTTATGTAGGAAGAATAGCAAAGGAAGCCAAATATGGCTGGATCCTGGGGTGTACAGAGCAGAGACTGGGTGTAGGGAGATTGAGAGAGGAGGGGGACAGGTTATAAAGAGCTTTGAATGCTCTTAAAAGAGCACTTTATCTGTGATCTTGAAGTGAAGAAGAGGAAACTGCCAGAATTGAGTCAGGGAGAGATGAAGTAGTCAAGACTATTCTTTAAGAAAATCACTCTGAATATTCAATTGAATTAATGAAAAATGTAAATGATGTTTAGCAGTATTGGATTTCAAACTTATAAAGTAGAAATTATCAAAACTGTTACTGGCTAAGAAATAGAAAGGTAGATCAGTAGAATAAAAAGGGACATACAGCAACTAAAAGATTTTAGTGATCTCATATTTGACAAAAATATAGATCCAAATTTTTGAGTTAAGAGCTCACTTTTTGGTAAAAATTGGTAAAAAATTTGGCAAAAAATTTTTTTTGGTTAAAAAATTTTGGAAAGCAAGAGACTAGGTATAGACCAATCAGTGTCTTACACCATTCACTAAGGTGAGAGCAAAACAGATACATGACCTAGGCATAAAAGGAGATAATTATAAGGAAATTAAAAGATCGTATTTATGGATAGGAGAGGAATTTAAGGGGTAAATAAGAGACAGAGAGCATTGTGAGATATAAATTGGAAAATTTTGATTATGTTAAATTTAAAAAGTTCTATACAAATAAAACTAATGTATCCAAGACTAGAAGGAAAACAAAATTGAGGAAAAAAATTTGTAGACAGTTTCTTAGATAGAGGTCTCATATTCTAAAATATATAGAGAACTTTGTCAAATTTGTAAAAACAAGAGCCATCTCCTTTTTAAAAGTGCAAAAGATATAAACAGTTTTTGGATGAATAAATCAAAGCCATATGTAAGTATATGAAAAAGTCTTTAAATCACCAATGATTAGAGAAATGCAAATCAAAATAATTCTGAGGTATCTCACACCTATTAGTGACTAAAATGATAAAAGTGCAAAATGGCAACTGTTGGAGGGAAAAATGGGAACACTGATACATTGTTGATGGAACTGTGAACTGATCCAAACATTTTGGAGAACAATTTAGAATTATGCCTAAGAGAGTTATATAACTTTATATCCTTAGAACCTAGCAATACCATTGCCAGATATGTTTCCCAAGGCAGCAGCTCTCTGTGGTGGCAAAGAACTGGAAATGGAGGAGATGTCCATCTGTCAGAGAAGGGCTGGACAAATATTGTGGTATATGATTGTGATAGAATATTACTTTGCTATAAGAAATGATGAGCAGGATGATTTTTAAATAAAACTTGGAAGGACCTACATGAAGTGATGAAGAGTGAAAGGAGTAGGACCAAGAGAACATTATATACATAAGCTTATAGAATTAGTATTTGAAGAATAATTTATGAATGTTCACCTCCAGAGAATTTTGTCAGGTGTTGACTTTCTATGGTATCAGATACCTGGGAATAAATTCTGTTAAATAAATTCAATTTTAAAAAGGAAAGAAAATCACCTGGCATCTGAGTAAAGGAAGGATTTGCAGTGGGGAGAGATTTGCAGTGGGGAGAGATTAAGGCAGGAGACCAATTAAAAGGCTCTTCCAGTAGTAGTAGTCTGGTTGAGAGGTGTTGAGGGCCTGAATTAGTGTGTCTGCAACATGAGTTTTGGATAAGGGATGTATGTGAGAGGCATTCATAAAAAGTAGAAGCAACAAGATCTAACACCATATTGGCTATGTCTGGTGATCAAGGGAGTGGAACCAAGGATGATACCACATTGATGAATGGGAAGATAATGGTACTCTTAGTAGTAGCAGGGAAGGTTAAGAAGCAAGAAGTCTGGGGAGAATGAGAATGAGTTTCATTATGGAGAAGAAGCTGAGTGTAAGGGGTTTATGAGATGTGGAGGTCACTGATGATGTAAAATTGTAGCTCAGGAGAGAGAAACTAGGGCTAGATCAATTGTTCTGTGACTCATCTGAATGAAATTAATCACTGAGTCCATGGGAGCTAATGAGATCTTCAAATTCTGTTAATCTCTTCCTTCTCCCCTCTCCATTCTTTCCCTAGAAAAAAGCCCGAGAATTCACTCCATGTAATATACTATTCCCTCACCCTCACTTTCAAAGTAGCTTGACAGAATATTAGTACTAGGGCCAGATCTTAGAGACCATCTGGACCAACTTCCTCAATTTACAGATTAAGAACTGTAGGAGGCTGGAGAGGTGAAGTAACTTGGCACCCAGGTCATGCAGAGGTAGGGAGTTGCGGAGCTGGGACTCAAGCTCTCAGGTCTCTGAATTCCCATTCCAAGGCTCTTTCTGGTAACCATTCTAGCTCAAGGAAAATTTCAGGCAGAAATAGGATGGTTCCTTTCTCTCTGTCTCTCTCTCTTACACACACACACACACACACACACACACACACACACACGTCTGAGACTGGATTTGAACCAAGGACCTACCATCTCTACACCTGGTTCTCAATCCACTGAGCTACCCAGCTGCCCCCTAGAATAAACACTTAAATAAATAAACCATAATACCCTATTCTCTCTTCCATATCTTAACATTCTGTGATCTCAGGAGAGTCTGGACCTCTCTTATTTTTTTATTGTTTCCCAAGAGGCTGACCCGAATTATTCATAGTTAATTTGCTGCCTGAACCTGGCATAAGGTTAAGTTAAGAATACTGGGCTACTGATAAAGCTCCATTTGCATTAATGGAAAATGTGGTGATTGTTTATTTGGTTCTGGCTCTAGAGAACAAACATGTGATCTTAGCCCACGAGGGCCTGTTAGAATTCAATTAAGGAGCTGGAGTCCATTACCATCCAAACCAGTTAGAGAAAAGATGATTTGGTTGTAGCCCAATTAGGAAATCCTGCATTAGCCACACTTGGAGTTGCCATCTCTCTGTAGCAATTTAGTCACCTTTACTAATTGGCTTTAAATAATTAAGTTAGGTAGAGCCACCCAAGATTTCTGCTTACTAAAGAAGGCAGCCAAGGAGAACAACACAAGGCTATAAGTGGTCTGGGAGAAATGGGCAGGATTATTACTGGCAGAAACTAGGTCTGTTTAGGGACAAAGAGACCCCTACAAGGAAGGGCCTGTGCTAGAAGCAGGAGATTGAAGACTCATCCTTTTTATCGGTGCCTTTGTCATAGATCCCTACACAATAAACAGAATAGAAGTAGAATAGACAGATGTCTGTTATTGACTATTAATGTTTGTGCAAGAGAGATTCAGAAATCAACTCTTTCCCCAAAATTTATTAGTGATAGGACCTGGCATATTCTTAGAATTTCTGCCTCTCCTCTTGCCCTTAGCAGCTATTTAGTACAGTGCCTGGCACATAAGTGCCATAGAAATACTTAGTCTTTTCCCTTCCCCTCCTGTCGAAATTCAGGAGTTCTCATCTATGAAATTTCAAAGACTACAGATGTCTGTGGCTAGCCACACATCATAGCAAGTAAAACATACTGAGAATTGCCAAAGTAGATTATCATTATCATACAAGGCACCTGCTTCTAAATGAGTTTAGCCTTAGAAAGCAGCAGGAAAGGCTTCCTACTGCAGGATAGGAAGAAGAATGAGTGCTCAGTGGGTAATTGGTGACTTTAGAAGAAGCAGGGAGCTTAGCAGTCACATTGCAACTAAATTTGTTTTAGCTTTTCAGTTGACTCATTCTTGCCTTATTTAAAAAATAATTGAAGAAAGCTTAAAATAGATGTTTTTAAACCATAAACTTGCATTTCTTTGGAAATAGAATTTCAGAATTATAAGAATGGCTATAGTATCAGAGAAGACTCTTAAGATTGGAAGATTATCAGAAGACATTTAGTCCACCTTCCAGTGCCATGAAGCCATGTTCTTTATGCCATCCCTGAGAAGGTGGTTGTCCGGCCTCCTTAGTCTTGTTTCACATATTAAGATTGTCTTCAAATCAGAAGCTCAGCATGTTCCATTGACCTCTCCACAAATGCTCTTGTATCTAAAGAGTAGAGACTTTGGGTTCTGGCCTGGAGATATTTCCCTTCATGGCACAGTTTTGCATAGTGATCTTATTCTAGAACAAGGATCTTTTTAGAGAAGGTTACAGGGTTCTCAGAAGCTGAGTCCTTGTTTCCAAGGAACTTTGAACTGAATCACTGGATTAGCTTTGAGGATGAAGCTAGTTGGAGACCAAGGGGTGTGGTAAAGAGCACTGGGATTATCCTAGGATTTAAAAGGTGTTAGGTGGTGCCAGTGCATCCTGTCTTTATTTGTCAATGCAGGTTTTCCGTTTTGTTCCTGACATGTTTATATTTCTTTGGGTGTCCTAGCTCTGTGCTAAAATGCTCCTCAATACACTCCCTCTATTCCCTACTTTCAAAAAGTAGAAGGGGAAGGGGAATAAGCTAAAACTGGAATGGTGTAAGAACCATTCCTTATTGCGGGTCCGGGATGGGATGAGAGAGATGATAGGTTTGGGATACGGAGGGCAGCACAAGGCACGAATGGTACATCACGGCAAAGTTTATTTCATTGCAGCTGGTATTTTATAGGGCAATATTGCATAAGCTAAAGGATTAGGTAATCTTTTTACATAGACAATGGATAGTAAGTGCAATGACTTAGTTTACCTCACCAAAGCTTAGACAGAGTTTTCTATAGGGGATAATAAATTACAGGTAAATATGTAGCCATCTAGTCTAGATTCTCAGGGAAATATTTGCTTTGGTGGGTTTATCAAAAACATTCCGTTATTACCAGGTATAGCAGGAAGGGGTTAGTAACCTCAGTTGAAGTCATGGGGCTATTCTATGTGACTGATTCTAGCTAGGCTATGGTTATGATTTTACGGGGGTCCACTCTCACTACTGGAGGCTACAGAATGAGATGAATCCTCTTAACCTCTTTGGTTCACAGTTTTTTTCATCTCCAAAATGAGAGAGTTGGACTAGGGGTGCCCCCGAGCTCCCTTCTGGCTCTCAATTTATTATCATCTAATCTAGCGGTTCTCAACCTCTCAATTTGTAGCAATGAGAATACATAATGCATATCAGGTATTTACATTCCGAATCATAACTGTAGCAAAATTATAGTTTTGAAGTAGCCACCAAAATAATTTTTTGGTTTGGGGTCACTGCAATATGAGGAACTGTATTGCGGGGTCACGGCATTAGAAAGGTTGAGAACCACTGATTTAATCCAACCACCTCATTTTGCAAACATGGAAATTGAGGCCTAAAGAGGGAATCAGACTTGCCCAGAGTTGGTTGCATTGGTGAGTGAGGAGCAGAACTGGCATTAAAATCAGGAAGGTCTCTTGAGGCTCTTTTCTATTAGAGTGAGCTACCACCTAGATTGTTTGAGAATGATTCCCAAGAAGAACCTTCATTTTTACCGTATCTACTATATCCAGTCAATGCATGCACTTCCCTAAAACTAGGTTGGAGCTATTTCTGTATACTACAAAGTAAGCAAACATGTGCTCATAGAGAAGAGGTATTGAGATGTTGCTGGTCATATCAGAAATCCATATATGTATGGGTTATATTCATTTTTTTTTAAAACCTTTACCTTCCGTCTTGGAGTCAATACTGTGTATTGGCTCCAAGGCAGAAGAGTGGTAAGTAAGGGTAGGCAATGGGGGTCAAGTGACTTGCCCAGGGTCACACAGCTAGGAAGTGGCTGAGGCCAGATTTGAACCTAGGACCTCCCATCTCTAGGCCTGGCTCTCAATCCACTGAGCTACCCAGCTGCCCCCGGTTATATTCATTTTTAATTGACAGCAAAATAGAAATCTTTGCTTTATTGGTGAAGTCTTTTTTAGGCTAGAAAATTGAGAAGTTAGTGATGTGTTAAATAGAAAAAATTTAAAGTTGAAAAAATCCTTACATTTTTAGCATAGTATAACAGGAAAGCCATTGTGGCATAATATGGAGAGAGAGAGTTGGCCTTGGAATCAAGGAAGACCTGACTTGAAATTCCATTTCTGCTGATACTAGCTTTGTGACTTTGGGCAAATTATTGAACATACTACTGCTTCAGGCAGATCTCTTGGACTATAAATTACAGAATTTGGTGTTCATATGTGGAGGCAGCTTTCACAAAAGGAGTTCAAAATCACAATGAAAAACCAGCCCTCTAAAAATAATACCAAACGCATTCCTTTTCCCAAAATCAGTTAATTATTAATTAGCTTCTTTTCATTAAAATGCTAATTTTTGATGGTCATTAAGAATGCTACTATTTAACAGTGAACTCCAGTTTTACCTAGCTAATGGTAGTTTAGTAGAGGCAGTTTTACCTCTTTCACTTAGAAAAACATGCTCTTAGAGAAATAATGAACCAAAATATTTTCCAGGCCTTGGCCAGAGTCAGAAATCTCAAGTTGTTAGTAACCTTGGAGTTTGTATTTGGCAGCCCTCTTTTAGTACAGTGAATGTCATTATATCCATTTGGTGTATTTCATACTTTCATTGGTTCAAGTCTTAGCCCTTTCCCTGCTTCCTTTCCTGGAAGATTCTTGATCATGGTCTCCTACAGATGGTTCACAGAGGGTTTACCTGTTGTATACAAGACTTTTTGGTAGGATTTGTTCAGTTTGGGGGGGGGTTACAGCACAACACCTGGATTAGACCTGGCCCACCTCCTTTTTTGATCCTGTACTTCCTCAGCAATATCTGGTAGGCCACTTGTGCACAAGGGTGTGTGTCACACACAGCCTGCTTGTCCCCCCTTTGAGAATGCTAACTAATTCAGTTAAACATTTTCCTTCTAAAACTGAGGTGAGCCAAATTGGGCCTATGAGCCATGTGGGACTCGCAATTCTGAAGCATTTCTGGTGTTACTGACAATTGACTTTTCTGTTCCTCCCAGACTGACAGATAAGTCGGTAAAGGACTACTCAGCCTATCGTTCTGCACTTCTCTTTTGGGCCCTAGTCGATCTCATTTACAACATGTTTAAGGTAAGAAAGCTGCCTGCTTCTCATCTCAGGTCCAAGCATATGGCAGCCTTCATTAAGCCAGCCCTTTTCCTGAGGATTTTCCTCCTTCCTCCTCTTCCTCACATTCTGTTTCTAAGAGCCCAAGGGAATAATCTGGTTTTCCTCCCTCCTCCTCTTCCTCACATTCTGTTTCTAAGAGCCCAAGGGAATAATCTGGAGAAGAATCTTCTCATTTCTTTTTGAAAAATGTTCCCCCTCACTCTCAGCTCAGCATCTCTATGAAGCTTTCCTTCCTCTAACATTGCTTAGGTTTTTGGGTTGTGACTTGGTGTAGCCTGGTATTTTATGATGCTGGTGAGGATTCTTAAACTTTTTTTTTTCTTTTAAGTTTTTGTATAAAAAGCACAATGGACAAAGGCAGCAATTTGTAGCTGCATAACTTTAGGTAACTGATTTCCCGTCTTGTCCTCCGTTTCCTTATATACAAAATGATCTCTAAAGTCTCTTTAGTGTTAAAATTATATGATGAGTAATAATTTATATTTAGTGCTTCCTCACAATAAATAGCCCAGGGAGGTAAAGATGGTCAGTGCAGACAGACCATAACTTTACAGAGGCCTTCACACAACTCCCCCAAGAGGCTTAGTTGGGACCTATATCTTCTGACTCTTAGTGCCTTTCCATACTTTGAAATCTGAAATCAAGTCATTCAGGACCATGGCCTGCCTCTCTGCTTTTCAGGCACTTCATTTTCCCAAGCTGAAGTAATTCATTTGGGGGCCTTCCTTTGGAAGTGCAGGAATGAAATGTGCTAGAGTAGGAGGGGTTCAGTCACTTGTAATGGCTTGTCTGACAGTCTGTATCCCTCTGGAATAATGCTGGTTCAGGTGAGACAATGCCCAATAATTGGTTGGTTGGGAACAGAATGAATTGAGGTTTTGTTGTCCTTGGAAGCAAAAAAAAAAAAAAGTCTTCCAGCTATAACTTTGATGTTTATAGCAGGTGTTGTGTTGCTCCAAGAGACTGAAATAATTGGATTGTCTTTAAGAAAAAAAAAAGTTGACCCTGAGTTATGTTTGTCCCTTACCCTGGTTCTTGTTGGTTCTTGCAGAAGGTGCCTACCAGTAACACAGAGGGAGGCTGGTCCTGCTCTCTAGCTGAGTTTATCCGCCATAATGACATGCCCATCTATGAAGCTGCAGACAAGGCCCTGAAAACGTTCCAGGAGGAATTCATGCCTGTGGAAACATTCTCAGAGTTCGTGGATGTGGCTGGTCAGTGTTAACTTCTTTTCCCTTTTATTCATTTATTCCCTCAACAAACTAAAGGATTGCGGCTACTAGTGCTGTTCCTTCTGGCCCCTACTGTATACTGAGGAATAGGGCAGATATAAAGTTTAGGTAGGTCAAGGCTTCCCTGTTCTCCTGGAACTTCGATAAAATACAAACTCCAGTGCACATCATTATATTGGAAGTGCATTCAAGAGATCCAGAACAAAGTGTTTGTGAGGTCCAAGGAGAAAGGTGTTACTAACGGGATTGGAAGAGATGGCATACAAATTGGGCCTTGAAGGCGGGGTAAAGATTCAGTAGGCAGAGAAGGCAAGGGAGGGCATTCTAGGGAGAGAACAGAGTTAGCAAAGTTGTTCTAAGGGGACAAAGACTAATCCAGTTAGTCTCCAACAGAGAGAGGATAGAAAACAAATGTGTGTTGGGGCTGGAGAGATAGGAGGACCCTAGATTGTAGAGGGCCTTGAGGGCTGGGCCAAGAAGTTTGAAATGTACTCAGGAGGGAGCAAAGGACCATTGAAGATTTTGAAGCAGAGGAAAGAGTAACCTGATCAGTTCTATGCTCAGGAATCTAGAAATACTCTGGGTCTGTGATTTGTTCAGTGACATGTAGATGTGTTCTAGGCAGTTGCCTTGACACAAAGGTTAATTGAATTGCCCAGGATCACAGAGAGGGTAATTGTTAGAGGTGGATTTGAACCCAGGTCTTTCTATATAAGGGATATAGGAAGTGAAGGATAGAATTGGAGGAGGTGGAAAAATCTGTTTAAGTGGGTAGTAATGAGACTTTTTACTGGAGTGGTGAGGTGAGTAGAAATAAAAAGAAAGGATAACAAATGTTATCACAGTGGAATCAATAAGATGTGGAGGTGGGTAAGGAGGGGTTATCTGTGTCCCCATCTCCCTATCCAAAATGCTCATTTATAGATAGATAGGTAGATAGATAGTTAGAGGTGCTAATTATTGATAGATAAATAAATGTTTGAAGGGAAAGGGAAGAGGTAACGCTACAAGGGATATCAGACAGAGGATCAGGTTGAGGGGAAACAAGATTATAACCTCTATTTCAGAATGTTGAACTGTTGAATTCCACTTTAAAAGTCTTCAAATCAGCCAGGCCATAACTGGGAGTCATAGATTCAAAAACACTTGTTTAAGGAAACATAGGAATGAGTCTCTGGGTTCCTGCTGTCACTGGCTCTTCCTGGCAGCCTCTAGAATGATTTGTAGAGATGCCATCCCCATTCTAGGCCCAATCCGGCTTTTGTGATGGCTTGATTAATTAGCATATGAATGGAAGCTGCTTTCTGGAGCTAAACTCTCCCATCCTCTTGCTTTATTTACTCTGGAAACTGGAAGCTAGGGGCTGTTCTCTCTCTGCTGACTTGTGACAAAATCTCCACTTGGTAGAAGTTACAGGTAATGAATTGGATCCTTTCACTTGAGCATCTGAGCCCTAGGAGAACAATCACCCTATATTAGCATGATATTTTTGAGGTTACAAAGCATTCTCCTATAGATGATCGCCTTCAATCTCAACAACTCCTTTTTGATGCTAGTAGAGAAAGAACAAGATTATTCCCATTATACAACTGAGGAAACTGGGGCTTAGGAAGATGTAATTTGTCCAGTCTCTGGTAAATGGTACAACTCATTCTAGAAAACAGACTCTCCTGCTCTGCCCCACAAGCTTGTTACTTGACTGGACATATCGGCTCCTAAGGCAGTCTAGGCAAGAGAAGGCAGAATGGAGGATGAACTTTGCCACTTGTCAGTACTGTGGTGCTGCTGCTTACTCTGTGCCGCATGGATGATAGTAGGGGTCTAGCTAATTATAGGCACTGAATGGATCACCTTGAATCAAGGCTCTTTGGTCTCTGATAGATTCCAGATAGAGTGAATGGTAGACCAACAATGGAATCAGTCTCCTTGATTTTTTATAGATGGGGAAATTGAGGCACAGAGAGGATGAAGTCACTATTAATTTAAACCAAAATGTCATTATTTTTTATTCAGAGACTTTTGTTAGATTATAGAGAAAGTGATGGGGGGGGGGGGGGGGGGGAGAGTGTAGTACTGTCTAAAGGACAGAGCCTGGGACCTAGAGTCCAAGAACCTGGATCTTTGACTAGCCCTGACCAGGTATGTGGCCCAGGGCAAGTCATTTCCCCTCTTGGTTTCATTGTCTTTCTCTACAAAATGGGAATTAATAAATTTGCATTTCCTTAGCAGAGATTATTTTTTAAAACATTTTCTCAGTTTGCTTTATATTTAATTGATAAAATATCTTAAAATTTTTTTTTTGGCATTGCTTTAACCAAAGAAAGAAAGAGATATGTGAGTTGCTGTTATTATTGGGATTACATTTAGAGCTGGGAAGAACAGGAAAGAGATTGTGTGGTATGAGCCCCATCTTTTATAGACCTGGAGGTCCAGAGACCTTCAGTCTTATACCAGAAATTACCCAGACAACACTGAGCAGAATTGAGGTTTAAATGCAAGGCCTCTGACTTGAAATCCAGTGATTTGCTACTGTGCAGCATGACCCATTAAATGGGTCCTAGGAACTTAAAATTAATGCTGAAAGAGACAACAGAGGTCACCCTAACTCCCTCCTTTGTACAGTTTTGAGGAACCTGAAGCCTGGAGAGGGTGGGTAACTGACTCCACCTCCATCAGGTGGTGATATTTGTGTTGTGAAGGTCTTTGTGCCACTTTGTGGTTTACAAAGTCACTTCACATAGATTAGTTCACTGGAGTCTTATAATCTTGTAAGTCAAGTATTGAAGTATTATTCCCATTTCATAGATGAAGTATAGATTCTCAGAGATATATATATACACACACACATATACACATATATACATATACATATATAGCACAGCTAGGATTTAACAGAACACCAAAACTTCAATTCAAATCTTCTGACTCCCACCTTAGCACTGTTGACAAGATACCACCTTTAAAGATCCAAGCACAAGGAAGTCAGAGTGCATTTCTATATGTAAGAGAAGAAGATATTTGGTAGTTGATTCCACAGGAGGCCATTACTATGAGCCTGGACTGGAACCCAGACCTCCCTGGTTTTTGGGCTGCCCTTGCCCATTGTATAAATGTTGTGCATGACCACCTTGCTTTCTTTTTTTTTTTGTAAATTTGACTTGGTTCCTTATATATTTGGGAAATTAAACCTTTGTCAGGGAGTTTTGTTATAAAAAAGTTCTCCCAGTTTGTTGCTTTCCTTCTAATTTTGGTTGCATTGGTTTTATTTATACAAAACCTTTTAAATTTTATATAATCAAAGTCATTCATTTTACATTTTGTAATGTTCTCTATCTCTTGCTTGGTCTTAAATTCCTTCCTTCCCCACAGATCTGACAGATGTACTATTCTATGTTTACCTTATTTATGATTTCATTCTTTATAGTTTATATTTTAAGTCACTTACCCATTTATCTTGGTTATAGGGTACAAGATGTTGATCTAAAACCTATTTTTTTCCCATACTGTTTTCCAATTTTCCCAGCAGTTTTTGTCAAATAGTGAGTTATTATTCCAAAAGCTAGGGTCTTTACTCCTAGTCTATTTCATTGATCCACCCTTCTGTCTCTTAGCCTGTACCATAACGTTTTGATGACCACTGCTATATAGTACAGTATAAGATCTGGTACTGCTACAACCCTGCTTTTGTAATGATGAATACAGTATAATTAGTTTGTACACTCAGGAATATACCAAATGACCAAGAGAAAGCAGTAGGTGCCTGGGATAAAGTATATCAACTGTGATCCATCAGGAGGTGCCTATGCACCTTTTCCTAGTACTAGGTGAGCCTGTGAACATCCTTCCTATTGTTCTAGGCAGCAGAAAAAAAGCTCATGCCTCAGTGAGGAAGATCCCGTAGGCAGATCCCAGCTCTGACATTTAAGAACTGAATAGTCCTATCCTTGTGGAGACTCTGTTGCTTCCTATAAAATGTGTAAGATAGTACTCAATACAGACTTGTAGGCCACCTGACCAACAAGATGGGGTCTAGACATGTTCTCTAATCTTCGTAGCCTCTCAAATGTTTCTAAAACAGAAATGACATGCCAGAGATAAAACAGTTTGAGCTCTTACCACAGTCCAAGAAACCAGGATTCCAAATAAGGTTAAAACTCTATGAGTTAACTAACCCCTAACAAGTACTCATTCCACACTCACTCTCCTACATGTTACATTCCCAGGAGCAAAGCTGCCCAAGCCACCCCATGGTCCTGGCATATAGTTCAACTGTGAAAATGCCTCAGGGATCCACATTCCAAATGGCAGAAATTTGTTCACATGTGATAGGAACCTGGTAGCATTTGGGAGGAGAGGTAGTTAGAATTGGATATTTGGCAAGAAGATGGAAAAGTGAGCTGGAGAGCCCTCCACTAAACCTAAGGGAAAGAAACCAGCATCCAGCTGGGGCCAGCTCTGCCCCTTCCCCTAGAAAGCACTTCTTGGGGGTAGAGACTAGGGTGACAAACTATGAATTGCATGAGAGGAAGCTGAGAGCTTTTGAGATCCAGCCCCCAAGGAAATTCATAAGAGAGGAGGGAGTCAGAAAGTGAGCAACAGAGAGAAATAAAGGAAAAAAGATTAAATTGGTAAAGAATTCAGGAGAAAGAAAATTCAAGAACTTTGAGCATAAGCCTATCTTCCCAATAGGAAAGACATTGACAGAAGAAGGAAAAAATAGCCTCCAAATTTAGCAAACAATTTTAGGTATCTATGAATGAATATTGCAAAACAAAGGGTAATAATGATTCAATACCTGAAGAGGCCGCGTACCCAGTGGATTTTAAAAAGACCATAGTATCACAGCATGCTGTTTCTGAATGGTTTAAAGGAGAATAAAAAGTGAGAGAGAATTTTGGACCTACACAGCACAAATACTTGGCAGAATTGAAAAACTCGAATTCTTCAGTGGCAAGTCAAATCAGAGAAACAAGAGAATAATTGAGAATGCAAATACATGGAAATAAAGGACAATTTGGAAGAAGAGAAACATAAAGCAATTACATTAGAAGAAAGCATGCTTTCCATATAAGTAAACCAATAATCGGCTACATAGAGACAAGTTAAGGATTATGTTTCTCCCAGGCGGACACAGCAGATCAGAAAACCTGAATACTACAGTGAAAGAGAAATAATATAGGAAAACTGCCTGGAACTTCTGAACACAGAAAACAAAATGCCAATTTAAAGAATCCATTAATTGCATCCAGAAAAAAACCAAAACCAAAAAATAACCCTCAAGGTTGCAAACTCACAGACACAAAGTGATTTAATAATTCCACTGAAAAACAAATTTTGAAAGTGACCAGAAGAGAAAGGAAATTCTAAAAACACAGGACTATTCTACACCTACCAGAAAATGCAGGGAAGAATGGAATGTGTTCCAAAGAGCAGTGGAACTCAAGATGCCACCCAAGGGTGATTGACCTACCCTAACAACCTTCCTAACCATAAATGAAAAAAGATGAATGTTTGCCAGTGCTTTCACTCCTAAGGAAGGACTGTTGTGAGGAACACATTGTAAAGCTTAAAACATTATACAGTACTTCAATCCAGAAACTTGGTTCCCAGGACAACTAGATCACTTAGTCATTGAAATACTATAATAACTATTTTTTATGAATCATGGGCCCCCTTTTACCCAAGGGACTATAGAAGATGCTCTTTAGATTCCTATTTGACTATTCTCTGGGTTTGGTCTGACTGGGATCTTTGTATCATTTTGTACCTTTTGTTTCTGCTTGAACTCAATCATCCTTCCTTCATCCACATGGGATGTCTATTCGTTGCTATTTGGTCTTCTTATACTCCCTAATTGGGGACATTGGTCTTCATCTCTTAATATTGTCACTATCTTACCATCTTTTGAACAAAGTTTGCTAAACCCAGCAAGATCTAGTAGCAGAGGAGGAGTATCTTTAACTTTTAGACCCGTAACTTCATTTCCTCCCCTTCACAGAAAGTGAAACTTAGGAAGAGCTAGCTTAAAGTTAGGGCTGAGGGGATGGATTATGGGGAAAAGAATAAAAGAATAAGAGGACTCAGCTCAGGCTGGCACTTGACATCATTTTGAGAGGTAATGCTATTTATCTCAGCATGGTACAAGGAGGAGAAAGGAGTTGGTTGAACCCAGGGGCAAGTTGGGGTGACTAATTGACTCTCAGGCTCCTCCTAAGTCAGGACTTAGTATGGTATAATTTCGTTATTTTTCCTGAGCTGTTATGAATTCCCAGAACACACAGACACACCTATTTTCAAATGTAAGTTGAAAAAAAATTACTTTTCAAAATCAGATACCAACTACCACTTCTCCCTGTTATTCTCATACATAAATGAGAGTTATAGTTCTGATGTTGACCCAGCTTCTAATAAAGGTTTATTAAATATCTACTATGTACAAGGGTCCTGTACTTAACACAGGTATTGTGCAAAAATGATGGCAGCATGGTCACTGCCCTCATAGAGCCTGTCACAGATCAGGGTCTGGGATGATAGCAGAGCAGATAATTACATACAAAACAAGACAGAAAAATATCACTGCCACAAAAGAGGGTACAATTTAAATGACTTTGGGGACCCAGAGAAGAGAGAAGTCACTTGTCCCAGGCAGTATTAGGGAAGGCTGCTTTAACCAGGCTTAGACGAATGCATAATGTTTTGTTAGGGTGGAATGGGTGACAAGGACGTTGTAAACATCGGAGCTGGAAAGGATGGGGCAGCTCCCCCAGGTTCATTCCAGGAATTAGGAGCTGGATGCTTTGGCCAGAGTATGATAGAGCCGAGTAAGAGAGTGATCAGCAGCTTTGTTTGGTTAGCCATGTCCTTATGCTTATAACTCCCTAATCAAGGAGAGCCAAGAGATGAGGGCAACCTCCTACAGATGTTATTTATCTTCACAAAGCACTGGAATCGGGCAGTTTCTTAGCTGTGTGGCTTTGGGCAAGTCACTTCCTCTCTGGGCTCAACTTCCTCCTATGTAAAATGAGATGGGGGTTGATGTTCCCTCTGTTCCTTCCCACCCAAGCAGGTTTTCAGGTCACTTTTGGCAATGAATCTGTGATTCTATGCCTGAATTCAGGGCTTCCCTTGCATTCTGGGGCCCCTAGGGGTGGGGGGAGGGCAGACCGATCCTCTATCCCTGCAAGACAGGGTGTCTTCTCTCCCCCTACCCTTGTGAACTGGGGGTGGGGCTTGCTGCTAGACTTGTCTGACCCTAACAAACATTCCTGTGCTGTTTTCCAGGACTCCTCTCAGAAATCAGTTTAGCTGACAACTTCCTGAAGGACCTTTTGAACTCAATCCCCTGACCACCCAGCCCGGGAGAGTGACCGGCCAAGACGGATCCCAGCCTGCCTTCCGCCCCTGTGTTTCTCCTCTCCTCTGCTTTGGTTTTTTTTCCGAGGGGCGCTGCCGTTAGTGTCCCCCTCCCCCGCGGTTTGTGTGGGAGCGGCTTGGGGGGTTTAGACTTTCCTGTTTTATCTTGTGTGTGGTGCATTAGCTATGAAGTTATACGTACATACCCCAAGCAATTGGAGGACCCTGTACATACCAAGGGGCCATGAGTTGTCCTGGCCAAACTTAATACTTGAGTGTGCACATCTTCAGAAATAAGTGAATGAATAAATACCCATTGAAAAGGACATTTTGGTTGGTGCTTATGCCTCTCAGTTTTGCTGGTGGCAAACTTCTTTCCCTGAGTAAACCCAGCGGTTTCAGAAGTTCATCAGAGACCAGTGAAAGCATCAGGATCCCTTGTCTTGGAGCCCCTTGGTGGAACAGGATGGGAGGAAGTCAACATGTCTTGGCTGGTATGGAGCCCAGTAGCTGGAACAGCATTCCTATTCTAAAGCCAAAGCCCACACCTTTTCTCTAACTCACTTTTACAGTCTGGATCACAGGAACACATGATGTTTAATTATCTCTGATAGGGGGAAAAAAAAGGGCTTATAAAATATAATGTCTGGCTTTCCATCTAGAAAAAGACTCAGCTACTTGGTTTGGTGGCTGAGAAACCACTTGACAGTCAATGGGAAGTGTCTGGGACTTTGGTTTGATCCCAAGTCCAAAGTTTTGTGCTGACCTGGCATGTAGTTTGAACCCTCTGGCCACAACCTCAATGCAGCTTAGCCAGTTTGCCATTTGCTAAACCACACAGGTTTTCTGCCATCTTGGATTTTTAATATAGCTGTTCTCAGATGGGAGATCTTAGCTTATTATTAAATCTTAGCCATTTATTAAAGAAGGCTATATGCTAGGTACTGGGAATATGATGAAAACCTTTCTCCTCTAAGGGAAAGGGATGGATTAGCTGTGCTTCTATAAAGAGAAAGGTCCCTACAAATTAGAGGTCCAGTGGTCTATTCTGACTTTCCTAAAGCTAACTTGAGACCATGTGCTCTTCCATTTGCTTCTAGTGAAATAGAGATCAGAGTGTTATTTCTCTTTTCACCCTGTCATCTCCCTAAACCAAGTTTCTGTTTGGTTTCTGAATCCATAGAAAGTTCTCCCCTTAACTCCAGTGTAATTTCTTTTATTGGTTGATCTATTTTTGCAACCCACAGCTGATTTTCTCTTTAGCAAGGCAATATATCTAGGGGGGGAAAGATGGCCTTTGCACATAATCATGGAAATTTCTTAACTTGAATTTCTGAAGACCCAAATATGTGACTTAAGCTAAATGGCTCCTTGGATAGGATGCCCAGTTCACCATTTCTTACAGTCCTAAACTAGGGACAGGAACTACATTCCCTTCTACCTTGGAATGATTATTTTACACTTAACTTAGTAACTGAATAGGAGGGCTATATTGGGAACCCACCTTGCCTTTTTCACTTTGGTTCCACAAATAGCAAATGTCTATTAAGCAGAGATTATATGCAAGGAGACTGTACTATAGACATTAAAGATACAAAGACAAATAGGCCTTGCCTTAGGGGGCTTTCATTCTTTTGAGGGAAGGAGTCATGTTGAGTGCAAGGAGAAATAAACCCCATAGGAGAAACAGTAAATACTACTCATATTGTCTCTTGACAAATGCTTTTAGGGAATTAGGAAATTAGAAAATTAGGAAAAAATTAGGAAAAGGAAACGCCAAGCCCTCCTTTATTTCTCCAACTTTTGAAAATCTAAAACCACTTCCCTAGCCCCTCCTGTTCCCATAATAACATGAGGTCAAAAGTCTAGGAGGGAGGGAGGTAGTATGGTGACAGCAAATCCATAGCCTCCTTTTCCCTTCTCCCAAGCCATTGAATGTGAGAGATGTGGAAGGTCAGAGGACCTAAGAACTTAAGACTAAGAGTCTCATCTACTGTTTTGGGAGAGACGCAATGTTTTATGTGATGTGTTCACAATCAGTTATAAAGTTTATGGTCTCATTGAGGAATATGAAACATAACCCAGATGACTGATTTAAGGTCTCATTCGCCTCTGGATCTCTTCAAAAGTTTAAAAGATCATTATAATATATAGTATTATGTGGTAAGTACATTAAAGTGGCACAAATCTGATATCAGAAAGATTATAGGGATGACTTCCCAGAGGAGGTGGCATTTCATTTGGGCTTTAGAGGTGATACAGATAACTAGAGGGAAGAATGATATGGCCATAAATAGGAAGAGATCAGAAAATGTCAGGTAAGTTTAAAACAGTCAGCTGATTTGAGTAAAACATTAAGTTTAAGGAGAGAAATGGAAAGAAGGACCTTATTCTGGGGAAGGAGAGAATTCTTTAAGGGACAGAAGTGATCATAGAAGAGAAAACGGATAGTTTTGGTTGCATAAAATGAAAAGCTTCTGCATGCACAAAATCAGGAGAGCTCTTATTAAGAGAGAAGATGGGAATTGGGGAAAATGTTGCAAGAAATTTTTTTAAAGGTCTGATATTTAAGATACATAGGCAAATATAACTAGTACAAGATCAAGAACTGTTCACCAATAGGTAAGTGTTCAGAGGATATAAATAAGTCATTATATTAGCAGTTTTCTAAATCATGAATAAGAAATACAAAGGAAAATAATTCATTTTCATCTCTCCCTCAGAGATTGTCAGAGATAAGCAAAAGATGAAGATAGTAAATGTTTGTGAGACTGTGAAAACATAGAAATGCTAATATATTCTTGGTGGATATGTGTTAGTTCAACAGCTCTGGAAAACAATTTGGAATTAAACCTAAAGTCACTCCTTTGTACCTAAAGTATTAAATGTCTTTGACCCAGCAATTTCTTAACAAGCCAAGGGGATCAGAGACAGAGAAATGTCTCCTGTTTGCAAAAATATTTTAGAATAGCTATTTGCATAGTAGATAAGAACTAGAGATAAAAGCAGGTGGCCTCTCAGTAGTGGAATAGCTCAGTGTTGACACATGAATGTAAATGGCATGTGTATTGTACAATAAATATGTAAAATTCAGAGACACTTGGGAAGATTTATATGAACTGATATAGAGTAGAGTGAGCAAAATTAGGAGAGCTATTTATGTGATGACTACAGTAATGTAATGAAAAGCAACACTGATCAATGTAGAGACTAATAATATAATGAAAAGCAGCATTGATCAATATAGTAACCAAGCACAACTTCTGGTAAAACTAAAGCTTGCCTTTGATGTGAGGTGGCGAGCTAGGGCTGCAGAATGAAGCCTACATTCTCATACATGATCAGCGCATCTTCATTGATTTCTTTTGCCTGACTCTACTTGTTATCTGAGGGAGGGGAGGGTACTATCATGGGAGGCAAGGAGGGAATTGTTAGAAAGTTGCAATGATTTTCAAGGGAAGCAAGAGCATCAATAAAACCTTTTTTAAAAGGTATATAGGCAGGTCCCAGAAGCCTAGATGTCATGAAAAGAATTTTGAAATGGATGACTGAGTAGACATGTGTGCCACTGGAGAATTTTGATATAAAATGGGATCATTACTCTAGAATTGGAAGGAACCTTAGTTCCTTCAAGTCCAACTCCATCCTTTTAACTGAGGCCGGGGGGTGGGGGGGTGTCAGTTAATCTGCCCCAAATCACACAGGAAGTGGCAGAACCACATATAAAGTAACAGCTGTACAAATAACGGGAGGCAGGAACACTTTTCAAGGCTATGGCAATAGTCCAAGTTGGTAACTGAGATTATATACTAAATTGCAATGGGAAGAAATGGCAGATAAATGAAAGCTACTAGAATCAAGATTTTGGTAATAGATGAAAAAAAAATTCTAAAGAGAGAATCAACAAAGATGAGATGTTGAAGAATTTTCAACTATGCCCCCCCCCCCCAATTCATCAAGGACACATCTAAAAGGTTCCCCTATATGAGAAGACAACAGACTTAAGTCATTTCAGTTGTGAGGCTTCCAGGACCCTATTTGGGGTTTTCTTGGCAAAAATCCTGTAGGTGTTTGCCATTTCCTTCTGCAGCTCATTTTACAGTTGAGAAACTGAGACAAACAGGGTGAAGTGACTTGCCCAGGGTCACACAGCTAGTAACAGGTTTTGAAATCATGAAGATGAATCTTCCTCATTCTAAGCCCAGTAATGTTCTTTCCACTGTGCCAACTCTACCTTGCCGTGTAAAACCTTGCCTTCCCCTCTCCTGGGAACTAGCCCTATTATAACTCTTCCTAATAGTTTCCATTCCCATCAAAATTCCCTTTGAACTTAGAAAAGATCCCTAATGCAGATTCATTAAAGGAAAAGGGTAACAACAGAGGGGAAGCAAAGACTGCTTTTCTTCATTCTTCACTCCATTCCCTCACTGGCAGGCTGTATTATTTTCTCTGGACAAATAGAAGCTCTGCTATCCAGATGACAAGAGAGCATTGATTGATTGGTATCCCAGGGTCAAATATAAACTCCATTTCTCATTTAAAACCCTTCACAACTTGGTCTTCACATAATCTAGGAGCGAACTAAATGTAAATTAGTGTATAAATGGAGATTTTGAGCCTTTGGACTTCCTCCCCCAGAAGTTCCTTAGTATTTCCCAAAATTCCATTTGCCTGAGTCCCCACGTTTTTTCATGATTGTATTTAAGTGGCTGTAACTCCTCCCTCATCCTCTTTTGGACCTGCAACTGGGCTGAAGTCAGGCAGTTCTTTTGCTTTAGTTATTAATAAAATTTTATAAAATATAATATTTAGTTATTAATTTTAAAGCCCACACATGTTATTTTCTACACTTGACACTGCATCTCCCAACTGCTTTCTCCTTGGACGTCCCCTATGCCTGGAAAGCTCTTCTCCACACCTGTGGTCTCTTGAGTCTCAGCCAATCCCTTCCTTATATACTGTGAATATCTTGTATGTGCATTATTTGCATGATTCTTCTCCCCCCCCCCCCATATGATGTGAACTTGTGGACAAGGACTGTTTTTTTGTTTTTTCAAATCCTTTCTGCCTTAGCAACTCTTAAAACAGAAAGGTAAGGGTTAGACAAATGGAGTCACGTGACTTGCCCAAGGCCACAGCTGAGGTCAGATTTGAAACCCAGGTCATCTTGACTCCAGGTCTGACGCTCTATTTTAGCACAATGCATGGCATATAGTATTCCCTTAATAAATGCCTGTTTACTGATTAGCTAATCATAGAATGTCATCTAGAATGTCAGGCCTGGGAGGGCCCTCAGAATCTGGAATGTCAGAACAGGGTGTTGGGGGGGGGGGCGCATATATTATAGCTGAGTGGAATCTTTAAGGTTAAAACTGGAAAGTGCTAGAGAACAGAGAATGTCAGAAGTGGGAGAGACTTTAAAGATTGTCTAGTCCAACCCTTTTACCCAAACTACTCAGGAAAGAAACCAAACCATCCATTAAGCTACAGTAAATGCTTTGCCAATATTCTTTCACTGGATTGGGCAATCATGGGAGAGGTTGGGGCTACTATTGTCCCCATTTTACAGCTGCAGGAGTTCTCACTGGCCAGGGATAAGCACTCCAGCCCCGTCTCCCCCAAACCTCTGGTTCCCTCTGGAAGCCTTCTGGAGCTGCTTCTTAGTGTTACTTCATGGGAGAAAACCTCATCACCCGGAGGGAGCAGCCACAGACCCACATGGGTGCATGCAGTTCTCATGAGAACAGAGAAGAGGAAGACAAAGGGAACTTGTTTGGAGAGCCCAGGTGTGGGTCTGACCACATGGGAAGGGTGTGTGTGTGTGGTTTGAGAAAAGGGGGTGGAGAGGGGAACATTTTTTGGGATTGACTGGATTTCTTTCCCTAATTACTACCATTTTATTTGGGATCTGTCCTTGTCAGCTTCAGCCTGTTCTGCCACAGCATGGTCCCTCGTTGGGCCTCGGGCCTCTGCTCTAGAAAAGGAAGAGGCCTTGAACACTTGGAAACCATCTGGTCTTTAGGGCCCCTTCCGACTAAATTCTAGGATGCTACATGTCCTACAAGCCTGTGGAAGAAGGACCCTCCCTCTCCAAGTTCCAAGAAGACTGGAATAATTCTAGTCCAATCCCCTCACTTTTCTTAACCCTTACCTTCCATCTTAAATCAATACTATGTATTGGTTCTAAAGCAGAAGCATTGTAAGGACTAGGAAGTAGATATTAAGTGACTTGCCCAGGGTTACACAGCTAGGAAATGGCTGGTCAAATTTGAACCCAGAACCTCCTGTGTCTAAATCACTGAGCCATCTGGCTGCCCCGTGCCCCCAATTCCCTCGGTTTATTTTTTCACCCCCTCATTTCAGAGTTGAGGCTCAAAAAGGTCAAACAGGCCATCTAGACAAGGGGCAGGACTGGAACCCAGATCGCCAGGATTTTAGCATCTTCTATATAATGAAGATTGGACTAGATGGCCCATGAGGTCCCGTCTACCTTTAGATGTACCATCATCCAGGCAGTGAAGTGGACCTTGGCCAGGCTTCGGTGCTCCCCCACCCCGTGGGCATTCACTCGTGTCTTGCTCACTCTTAGCCTTTGCCTTCGGGATTCTGACCACAGTCCATCTGTTCCAAGGTCAGCCGGCCTCGGATTTGGGGCCAGAAGTCCCGGCTAAAACCCCACTTTCTCCCTGAAACGCCTCCTCATTCCTCTTCCGGTCCTGGCTCCCCACTCCCTCCCGTTTATCCTGTTCTAGGTGGTGGTCTGCGTGCTGCGTGCTGGTCAGAGCGGAGGCTCCCGACGGCAGGGACCGCTTTCTTGCTCTTCTTCGTACCTCCAGCAGTAATGCCCGGCGGCTGTCAGAGCAGGAGGCTCTTATTGGCATCCGGTCCAGCGCCTTCATTTCATAGAGAAAGCTAGAAATTCCCAGATTTACCAGGAATCGCATCCGGCCTTACCGCGAGAGGCCAGGTTTAGGAGCCACATCTAGGGCGCTCTGGGGTCACGGCAACGCCGCTGTCACACAAAGCCTTGCGGCACCCAGCACGCCCCGGAAGTGCTTCCTGCCCCGGGTTCCAGGAACCCTGATGGCTCTGTCGGGGAACAGCCAGAGCCCCCTTGTGGGCTTTGTCCTTGTCCCTCCCTCACTGTGGCCACCTGCTGACCAGAGAGACACTGGCCCTGGGCCGGCAAACCAGAGTCCGCACAGCTTGTCCCACGCCCAAGGTGGGGAGGAAGAGAGGCTGGGGAGCCGTCCTGTATGTAGCCCGTATTCACCCAGCCTGATGCTCTCACCCACGCGGTGGCCTCGCAAGTTTGAGACCTGCGGTGAATGGCCTAGGAGTCGTGGGACTTCCCCAGAGGCTGGAGCTGGAGGGATGGGGGTGAGTACCACCACCTTCTAATGCTGACCTGGGGGCAGGGCAGTGCGGGTGCAGCCTGGAATCGGAGGATATGAGTTTAAATCCTGTCTCTAAGTTCCCACACCTCTTCAGTCCTCAGTTTCCTGAAAATGAATGAATGAGATGAATATGAAAAACGAATGAATGAAACAATGGGGATGGACTTGAAAATGAATGCATGAAAGGGGGATAAAAATGAACAAATGAAATGGGGATGAAAATGAAAAAATGAATGAAATGGGGATGAAAATAAAAATGAGTGAATGAAATGGGGATAAAAAAATGAGTGAATGAAATGGGGATGAAAATGAAAAATGAATGAATGAAATGGAGATGAAAATAAAAATGAGTAAATGAATTGGGGATGAAAATGAAAAATGAATGAATGAAATGGGGATGAAAGCAAAAATGAGTGAATGAAATGGGGATGAAAATGAAAAATGAATGAATGAAATGGGGATGAAAGCAAAAATGAGTGAATGAAATGGGGATGAAAATGAACAAATGAACAAATGAAATGGGGATGAAAATGAAAAAATGAATGAGATGGGGATGAAAATGAGTGAATGAAATGGGGATGAAAAAATGAGTGAATGAAATGGGGATGAAAGCAAAAATGAGTGAATGAAATGAGGATGAAAAAGAAAAATGAACAAATGAAATGGGGATGAAAGTAAAAAAAATAAATGAAATGGGGATGAAAATGAACAAATTAAATGGGGATGAACATTAAAATGAATGAAACAATGGGGATGGACTTGAAAAATGAATGAATGAAATGGGGATGAACATAAAATGAGGTAACAAGGGCATATGGCCATGGGGCTCCTTCGACCTCTAGATTACTGCTCTGTCTTCCCTCAAGTACCTTTCCAGTCTGACCACCAGGATCCTAGAAGTCCCATCAACGGGATAAGCCTTAGCCTTTGAGAATGAGCTGGGTGGCCTCTGTTTAGGTCCTGTTTGCCCTGGCTTCCCTTTAGAACACTCTTAATAACTAGATGGAGAACCAGAGGACCTGGGTGTAAATCTCAGCGCCATCAGTTAATACCTGGGTGACTTTGGTCAAGCTACTTTTCCCTGGACATCGGTTTTCTCATCTGTAAGACAAGAGAGCGGCTAGGGAGCCTAATAAATAGAGGACCAGGTCTGTAGTTCCAGGACTTGGGTTCAAATCTATCCTCCCTCCCTCGTGGTAGGATCTGGAGAAGTCATTTAATCTCCATTGCCCAATCCTTGTTGCTCTTCTGTCTTAAAACGGATACGAAGGCAGCAGGGAAGGGTTTAAAAAACAAACAAACAAGAGGAAAAATGAGAGCATTGGCAAACAATTGAGATTGACACCTGGAAAAAAGACCACTTTTGAGCCCAAAAAAGAGATTTGAGAAGGCACTTTCCATCCTTCTTTGCACAGGGGAGAAGCTCTGGGTATCGAAAGCTGGCATTGTGTGGGCAGCTATGTGGCTCAGTGAATGGGGAGCCAGGTCTAGAGACAGGAGGTCCTGGTTCAAATTTAGCCTCAAATATTTCCTAGCTGTATGACCCTGGGCAAGTCACTTATCTCCAATTACTTTGCCCTCTTTTCTTCTGCCTTGAGTTTTGATCAATTAAATCAAATCAAATAAAAAAAAAATTTAGGACAAGGTAAGCATTTAAGGGGAAAAAAACTGGCATAGTTGTATGTTAGACTTGGAGTCAGGAAGACCTGCCTCAAACACTTAATAACTGGGTGACTGTGGGCAGCTGTCCTTAACTGTTCTCAGCCTGTTTCTTCATCTGTAAAATGAGGGCAGTAATAGCACCTACCTCCCAGTATTATGGTCATGATTAGTTATGAGTTAATGCATATAAAGTGCTTTGCAAGCCTTAAAGATAATACAGCGGATAGAGTGTCAGGCCTGGAGCTGGGAAGACTTGAGTTCAAATCCATCTCTGTCTGAACAAGTGACTTAACCTTTTTCTGCCTCAGGATTCTCATCTATAAAATGGGGATAATTATGGATGACTGAGGATGAAATTTAATTAAATGAGAGAAGAATGGTAAGGCTTTTAGCACAATGCCTGGCAGATAGTAAGTGCTATATAATTCTTAGCTCTCATTATTATCCTTGATTTTTCGAGTTTTAGTCTTGCTAAACTGTGTTTCTCCCCTTTTTTGTTTTGTTACAAAGGGTTAGCTCCCTGGAGGCAGGCAGGAGGGGAAATGACAAAAGACAGCAATGCAGATTTAGTTTTTAAATGATGTGTTCTGGGGGTATAAAAGGAAAAGATTTTTTTTTTTTTAATGAGAGGAGTTGAACTCAAGGGCATCTAAGATCCCTCCTGGATCTAAGTCTAAGGAATTTACTTTTAAATGAATTTTTTTTTAAATTTTTACCTCAATTTATCTATTTATAATGTTTTTCCATGATTAGATGATTCATGATTTTTCCCACCTCTCTTTGCTCCCTCCTCCCTGAGCTGACAAGGAGTTCCACTGAGTTATACGTGTATCATTGTTCAAAACCCATTTCCATATTGTTCATATGTGCAGTAGAGTGATCTTTTATAGCCGAAACCCTAACCATATCCTGGTTGAACCATGTGATCAATCATGTTTTTCTTCTGTGTTTCCACTCCCACGGTTCTTTCTCTGGATGTGGAGAGCATTCTTTCTCCCAAGTTCCTCTGGATTGTTAAGGAATTCATTTTTAAACTTTTTAAAGATTTCTTTTTATTATTTCTATTTTAAGAACAAATTTTTTTGCAAAGTTGTATGATCCATGTTGTCTCCTTGCCTTCTTCCTTCCTCCCTTCAGTCTGGGTTATAATGCATGTGTTATCACATAAAACATATAGGAATTCATGTTAAAGAATTATACTTTATGGTTGACAAAACATTTTCTTCACAACAAACCGGTGAAGTGGCCCTTTTTATTTCCACTTTACAAATAGGAAAACTAAGGTTTGGCAAATTGAGGCAACTTGTTGAAGGTTACACAGGTAGTAAGTGGAGGAGCCAACTCCAAGTTCAGAGTTGTTATTATTAAAATGGTGGTTTTAACCTGACTTGACCTTACCTGAGGAGGGGGTTTCTTTTAAAAATAAAACAAAAGAAAAAACATCTTACCTTCCACCTTAGAATCCATACTATGTCGAAGGCAGAAAAGAAATAAAGGTTAGGCAGTTGGGGTTAAATGACTTGCCCAGGGTCACATGACCTAGGAAATGTCTGAGGTCAAATTTGAACCCAGGGTTTCCCATCTCTACACTTGGCTTTCAAACCACTGAACCACCTACCGTCCCTAGGATTGGGGAGGAGGCTGTTTTCCATGGCCCTAGACTGCCTCCTTAAATATTGGAGTAACTACTGCCACTTTTCTAAAGCACTTGAGAATTCACCACAATGCTTTCTCATAATCATCATCTGAGGAAGATGGCACCAATGAGATTGTCTTCATTTTACAGATGAGGAAACTGAGTCTCAGAGATGGGGTTGTGACTTGACCTTGGTCCCACAGCTAGTGTTGGAGCTTAGATCCATCCAGATGTTAGAGCTGGGATTGATTTCCGATGATCTAATCCGAGGCCCAGAGAAGGAAATGAACTTGCTCACGATCCCACAGCCACTCTTAGAACAGAGGTTGGTTTATTCTAAGCCATCTCTTCTGACTGCACAGCCAGGGCCCTTTTCCCCCAACAGACAGCCCCAATAAAAGGGAATGAACTCTGGTTCGATTTAGTGTCATTTGCAACCCTTCGTGCCTCTGGAGTAATTTTTAAGCCCATAATGTCTGGGTTCAACAGGGAAGCCAGAGAGCAGGACCTGAAATGCTCCTCCTGCCAGAAGGGGCAGGTGATTTTCAGGCTTCTTCCTTAAGGTGTCTTTCCCGCCTCCTTGGATCATTACTGTTTCTTGGTGGGTCAAGGAGCTAGGACAGGCTACCATGCTCTGGCAATGTGATGGAGAGGATCAGTGGACAGCCTCTGTGGTTCCTCAGACTCCCATGGGCCCAGGAGAAGCAGTTGGGTTTTATCTTCATGTCTGCTTGGGTCTAGGAACTCTGCCCAAAGATTCTGAGTCTCTTCATCAGCTTAGGCCCAATTTAGCTAATTAACAGATAGCTCTTTACACCAGGGATGGCAACTAGACTCTACCTGGTCACATGCCATCCAGGCCCTGGATCCCCATAAAATGTAAGATGCGGTGCTGCTTGGGTACAGTGATGTCCTGATCATAAGCAGTCAATACCAAACCTTATTTATGTAGGGCTTTACGAAGCTGGAGGAAATAGAAGAAATCATCAAATAATTCTAAAATGGGAAGGTCTCAGCACATAGAAGGTCAGAGCTGAGAGGGTTATTGGAACACAGAATATCATAGCTCAAAGGTGCCTTAGAACATAGGAGATCAGAGCCAGGAGAGATTTTCAAATATGAAATGTTAGAGCTGGGAAGGAATCTAGAATCTAGAATGTCAGAATTCAGAAAATGTCAGGAATAAGTAGGGCCATAGGAACAGAGAATGTCAGAGCTAGGAGAGACCTTAGAACAGAGAATGTCAGAGCTGGGACAGACCTTAGAACAGAGAATGTCAGAGCTGGGACAGACCTTAGAACAGAGAATGTCAGAGCTGGGAGAGACCTTAGAACAGAGAATGTCAGAGCTGGGAGAGACCTTAGAACAGAGAATGTCAGAGCTGGGAGAGAGCTTAGAACAGAGAATGTCAGAGCTGGGAGAGACCTTAGAACAGAGAATGTCAGAGCTGGGAGAGACCTTAGAACAGAGAATGTCAGAGCTAGGAGAGACCTTAGAACAGAGAATGTCAGAGCTGGGAGAGACCTTAGAACAGAGAATGTCAGAGCTAGGAGAGAGCTTAGAACAGAGAATGTCAGAGCTGGGAGAGACCTTAGAACAGAGAATGTCAGAGCTGGGAGAGATCTTAGAACACAGAATGTCAGAGCTGGGAAAGTCCTTAGAACAGAGAATGTCAGAGGTGGGAGAGACCTTAGAACAGAGACTGTCAGAGCTAGGAGAGATCATAGAACAGAGAATGTCAGAGCTGGGGGAGACCTTAGAACAGAGAATGTCAGAGCTGGGAGAGACCTTAGAACAGAGACTGTCAGAGCTGGGAGAGACCTTAGAACAGAGAATGTCAGAGCTGGGACAGACCTTAGAACAGAGGATGTCAGAGCTGGGAGAGATCATAGAACAGAGAATGTCAGAGCTGGGGGAGACCTTAGAACAGAGAATGTCAGAACTGGGAGAGACCTTAGAACAGAGAATGTCAGAGCTGGGAGAGACCTCAGAACACAGACTGTCAGAGCTGGGAGAGACCTTAGAACAGAGAATGTCAGAACTAGGAGAGACCTTAGAACAGAGAATGTCAGAGCTGGGAGAGACCTTAGATCAGGGAATGTCAGAGCTGGGAGAGACCTTAGAACAGAGAATGTCAGAGCTGGGAAAGAGCTTAGAACAGAGAATGTCGGAGCTGGAAGAGATCTTAGAACACAGAATGTCAGAGCTGGGGGAGACCTTAGAACAGAGAATGTCAGAGCTGGGGGAGACCTTAGAACAGAGAATGTCAGAGCTGGGAGAGATCATAGAACAGAGAATGTCAGAGCTGGGGGAGACCTTAGAACAGAGAATGTCAGAGCTAGGAGAGATCATAGAACAGAGAATGTCAGAGCTGGGAGAGACCTTAGAGCAGAGACTGTCAGAGCTGGGAGAGACCTTAGAACAGGGAATGTCAGAGCTAGGAGAGATCTTAGAACAGAGAATGTCAGAGTTGGGAGAGACCTTAGAACAGGGAATGTCAGGTCTTGCAGGGATCCTCAAACATAAAATAGGGGCCTCAGTGAAGTAGAGACTTTCTTGGGTCCCAGAGGGAGCTGGTAACATAACTGATGTCTTTGCTTCCTAGGCCAGGGCTTCCCACTATTCGGGGCTTCATGTAGCCAACTCCTGCTCATCATTGGAAAGGTCTCTTCAATCTAGATCACAGGCTGTTGCTTACCTGGCAGAGTCTAACATTTTCATTGCAGAAGAGAACAGAAATGCTGGGCAGGCCTGGGAGAGAAGTGACAGGCACCAAACAGTGAAATGGAAGAGGGAAGGCTGGGAGTGCCTGACAGTCACTCAAGGGCAGAGACAGGTGGAAAAGTGGATTTGAAGAGACATGGCCCAGTCTGGCACCCAAGAGCCCTGAGGGAAGGAAGGAAGCCAGGCAAGATGTAGAGAGCTGGCAGATCCAGGCTTGGCTGTGTGAAAGGAGATGGGATAACAGATAAGGCTGGGAAAAGGGGTGCAGGAAGCCTCCTAGGCTAGGAGATTTGGAGGAGTCAGCTATCTAACCAAGGGTTTTAGGGTACAAGGAGAAAACTAATGAAAGTAACTTTTCTTCCAGAGATCTTGTATATATGGTGGGAAAAGGTAAGGGACAGAGAGTGTGCTGTCACTGTATTCATCATCTGTGGAGAGGTTGAACCACAAGATGCCTGAAGTTCCTACTCTTCTCAGCTCTAACATTTTGTGGTCTGAAGTTCCCCTGCCCAGCTCTGACATTCTGGGTTCTAAGGGCCCTTCTAGCTCTGACATTCTCTCTTTTAAAGTTCCTCCCCTGAAGTTTCTCTGTTCCAAGAACCTTCCAGCTCTGATATTGTATGCTCTAAGATTCCTCCCAGCTCTGAGATTCTGAGTTCTAAGATTCCTCCCAGCTCTGACATCCCGTGTTCTAAGGGCCCTGTATGCACTGACATTCTCTGTTCCAAATGAGAAATGAGCTAATGTTACCAAAAATCTTCCCATTTGGGGATTAGGGTCTTCTATCTTTTCAGTACTGCTGAAGGTATTCCCTGTGCCAGCTCTCCCCACCACTTACTTCCTCCAGTCTAGGTACTCAGTTGTACTACTTTTATTCTAGCTACTTCGATTTTTACCTTAAAATTGCAACCCTCCCGTTTCAGATCTTGGTCAACTGCTCTTCCTCTTTATGATCTCTTTCCTGGGAGAATGGTTGTGTTCTCAGATGCCTCTGGTCCATCTCCCGGGCCCACTCTGTCAGATCTCACTGTAGTACGTGCGACCGCCCAGGGCTGATGTGAGCTCACAGGAGCAAGCAGGTGTTGCAGAAATTGAGGGCAAAGCACCAACATGTCCTTTGGCTTAATCTCACTTTGGGTGTCTGCCTCTTGGAGAGCTTAGAGCAAACTTGGCAGTGGAAGATGTGCCTGCATCCTCTCGGAAGCAGCCCTCGAGCTAGGGATTGTTGTTTTCAACCCCCCCCCCCAAACTGTGTAGATGGAGACATGGGTTCAAGCCCCCACCCACCTTTGATTCTTAAACCAACACCTATTTCCAAGAATCACCTCCCTTCTCACCATTTCAGCTGTTAGATGGGGATAATAACATGACAGTTACAGGCTGACTTCACAGGGTTTTCAGGATGAACGTGCTTTATAGACCTGTAAGAGATGGGACATAAGAGATGTCCACGATCCCAGAATCTCAGAACAGGAAGGGATCTCAGAGGCCATTTAATCCAAATCTATACCCAAACAGAAATCCCCTCTGAAAGGAACCTGACAAGGAATCGTTTAGGCTTTGCTTAAATCACTCAACATTCATTAAAAAATTGAGGCAGCTAGGTGACCCAATGGATAGAGAACAAGACCTGGAAGACCTGAGTTCAAATTGAGCCCCATCTTTTACTAACTGTGTGACCCTGGGCAAGTCACTTAACCTCTGTTTGCCTTATTTTCCTCAACTATAAAATGAGAATAAGAACCTCTACTCTGCAGGGCTGTGGTAAGGATTTAAAAATTTTGTTTTATTTCATTTTTTACCAATTATCAAATTGTATTCTTCCCTTCTCTTTCCCCTCCTGGTGCTAGCTGTGGTGGGGATTAATGAGATATTTGTAAACCATTTATCATAGTGCCTGGTACATAGCAGGTGCTACATAAATGTTTATTCCCTTCCCCTATGAGCATTTGTTAAGCATCTACTTACTATGTGCCAGCTTTGCTGAAAGATTTATTATCAGAGTAACTTGGGAAATGGCCTGCTAATGGCATGAAGGCTTTATAACATGTGCTTGTGTAGCTAGAAAGTCTTCTTGTTGTTGCTGTTGTTATTCATGGGACTACCTCAACCCCACCTGAAACCATTTAGATTGTCCTCAAATCATTGTCACTGACCTAGCTGGGTCATAAACAGCATCTCAAAGGAGGGAACTCAATTGGGTGACATGAGTTTTTTCCTCAGATAGAACCCAGAATACTAAGTAGAGAAGGGAACTTATACCATAGAATGTCAGAGCTGGAAGCAACCTTAGAACTCAGAATGCCAGAGCTAGGCGGGAGCTTAGAACAGAGAATGTCAGAGCTAGAAACAACCTTAGAACCCAGAATGTCAGACCTAGGAGGGAGCTTAGAACCGAGAATGTCAGAGCTGGGAGAGGTTTTAGAACAGAGAATGTCAGAGCTGGGAGGGACCTTAGAACAGAGAATGTCAGAGCTGGGAGAGACCTTAGAACAGAGAATGTCAGAGCTGAGAGAGACCTTAGAACAGAGAATGTCAGAGCTGGGGGAGGCCTTAGAACAGAGAATGTCAGAGCTGGGAGAGACCTTAGAACAGAGAATGTCAGAGCTGGGGGAGGCCTTAGAACAGAGAATGTCAGAGCTGGGAGAGACCTTAGAACAGAGAATGTCAGAGCTGGGGGAGGCCTTAGAACCCAGAATGTCAGAGCTGGGGGAGGCCTTAGAACAGAGAATGTCAGAGCTGGGAGAGACTTTAGAACAGAGAATGTCAGAGCTGGGAGGGACCTTAGAACAGAGAATGTCAGAAAACAAGATGAAATTTTCCCCATCTGAGTTCTTTGTGTCAGTGACAGCTCCTTGATTCTCTTCTGCTGAAGTTATATGTCAACAGGTGAAGATTCTTTCCATGAAAATCTCTCTGTCCTGAGGAAATGAAGGGTGACAGTTTGTTTGCTGCAACCTTTTGGGGTATTGCCAGATGATGGAATTTGGGGAAGAGTTTGAGATCTCCCAGAATGCTCAACCTTTACATGAATTCTTGGGACTTCCAGAATTTTAAGTCCAATGCTCTTTATCCAATGAGGTGACATTTGTAAAGCACTCAGTACAATGCTTGGCACACAGCAGGTACTACTTAAGTTGTTGTTCCCTTCCCTCCTTTAATAACCTTTTGGCTTTAGTGAGTTCTCTCTAGCCTATGTCTTGGGATGGAAAAGAAAATCTCCAGCCCTCTCAACCCTTGGGTCTGGCTTTTATCTGTTCTGTCTCTGGACTGCTTTAGAGACACCTAGATGGCCTAGTGAATAGAGTACTGGACTTCAAATCAGGAAGACTCAGGTTCAAATCCTTCCCTAGATATTTGTAAGATGTTTGGCCCTGAGCAAGTCACTTAACCTTCTTCATCTGTTAACTTGGGCTAATGACAGCAACTACCTCCCAAGGGTGTTAGGAGGAAAAAATGAGAGAATATATGTAAAACACTTTATAAATCAATGTGCTATGTAAATGCGGCTATTTTTCATTTTTAAGATCCTGAGGAAATAATTTAACTTTTCTGAGCTGCAGTTTCCTCCTTGGTAAAAGAGAATTTTAGACTACATGGTATGTAAGATTCCCTTTAGTTCTGACTTTCTAGGTTCTAAGGTCCCTTCCAGCTCTGAAATTCCATGTTCTAAGAGCCCTTCCAGCCCTGATATTCTCTAAGAATCCTCTCAGATCTGACATTCTCTGTTCTAAGGTCCCTCCCAGCTCTGACATTCTGTGTTCTAAGGTCTCTCCCAGCTCTGACATTCTCTGTTCTAAGCTCTTTTCCAGCTCTGACATTCTCTGTTCTAAGATCCCTCCCAGCTCTGACATTCTCTGTTCTAAGGTCTCTCCCAGCTCTGACCTTCTCTGTTCTAAGGTCTCTCCCAGCTCTGACATTCTCTGTTCTAAGGTCTCTCCCAGCTCTGACATTCTCTGTTCTAAGGTCTCTCCCAGCTCTGACATTCTCTGTTCTAAGATCTCTCCCAGCTCTGACATTCTCTGTTCTAAGGTCTCTCCCAGCTCTGACCTTCTCTGTTCTAAGGTCTCTCCCAGCTCTGACATTCTCTGTTCTAAGCTCTTTTCCAGCTCTGACATTCTCTGTTCTAAGATCCCTCCCAGCTCTGACATTCTCTGTTCTAAGGTTTCTCCCAGCTCTGACCTTCTCTGTTCTAAGGTCTCTCCCAGCTCTGACATTCTCTGTTCTAAGGTCTCTCCCAGCTCTGACATTCTCTGTTCTAAGGTCTCTCCCAGCTCTGACATTCTCTGTTCTAAGGTCTCTCCCAGCTCTGACATTCTCTGTTCTAAGCTCTCTCCCAGCTCTGACATTCTCTGTTCTAAGGTCTCTCCCAGCTCTGACCTTCTCTGTTCTAAGGTCTCTCCCAGCTCTGACATTCTCTGTTCTAAGCTCTTTTCCAGCTCTGACATTCTCTGTTCTAAGATCCCTCCCAGCTCTGACATTCTCTGTTCTAAGATCCCTCCCAGCTCTGACATTCTCTGTTCTAAGGTCTCTCCCAGCTCTGACCTTCTCTGTTCTAAGGTCTCTCCCAGCTCTGACATTCTCTGTTCTAAGCTCTCTCCCAGCTCTGACATTCTCTGTTCTAAGGTCTCTCCCAGCTCTGACCTTTTCTGTTCTAAGGTCTCTCCCAGCTCTGACATTCTCTGTTCTAAGCTCTTTTCCAGCTCTGACATTCTCTGTTCTAAGATCCCTCCCAGCTCTGACATTCTCTGTTCTAAGGTCTCTCCCAGCTCTGACATTCTCTATTCTAAGGTCTCTCCCAGCTCTGACATTCTCTGTTCTAAGGTCTCTCCCAGCTCTGACATTCTCTGTTCTAAGGTCTCTCCCAGCTCTGACATTCTCTATTCTAAGGTCTCTCCCAGCTCTGACATTCTCTGTTCTAAGGTCTCTCCCAGCTCTGACATTCTCTGTTCTAAGGTCTCTCCCAGCTCTGACATTCTCTGTTCTAAGATCCCTCCCAGCTCTGACATTCTCTGTTCTAAGGTCTCTCCCAGCTCTGACATTCTCTATTCTAAGGTCTCTCCCAGCTCTGACATTCTCTGTTCTAAGGTCTCTCCCAGCTCTGACATTCTCTGTTCTAAGGTCTCTCCCAGCTCTGACATTCTCTATTCTAAGGTCTCTCCCAGCTCTGACATTCTCTGTTCTAAGGTCTCTCCCAGCTCTGACATTCTCTGTTCTAAGGTCTCTCTCAGCTCTGACATTCTCTGTTCTAAGGTCTCTCCCAGCTCTGACAGTCTCTGTTCTAAGCTCTCTCCCAGCTCTGACATTCTCTGTTTCTAGATCTCTCTCACCCTCACCTCTAATTGGTCTGTTGGCTCCTAGCAAAGGGAGCATCTCTTCCCTGGCTGGGATTTGGCCAGACCCCATGAAGGTGTGACAGCCCCAGTCTAGCGTCACCTTTGGGTGTGCCATCCCAGAGGACACCCTGCTCAGGGTTCTGTGCAAGCAGTTACAGCCCCAAAATAAAACCTGATGAGATGAAAGGACCTGGGAAAAAGCTCCAGGCACTAATGAGAAATTACAAAAACAACAGGGCAAGTGCCAGCACAAACAGCACAATTAGGAGACAGCTTTTGTTCCATGGGGTACACGTGCTGAGGCCCAGGCCCCAGGCTGTGGAAGGGGCATCAGCCAGTCACAAGGGGCCCTTTCCCAGTTCTGTCCCAAGGGCCAGGGCACCACGCTCTGGCAGGAATCCATGCTCATTCATGAGAGAGGGTCACATCCTCTGCAGGGAGAAACAGTCCACAGCAAGACAATGGCACTCTATGTTTACGGCCCCCAGCTCAGGAAGTGGCCATTGGTTGGGCCTCGAGCTTTAATCTTAGATACAGAAGCCCCTTCTCCCCCCTCTGCCCAGTAGCAGTGGCAGAGGGTTTGAGCCTGTCTGCAGGAAGTTAACCCCTGGAGGCACTGCTCAGTTGGGAGTCAGGAGGCTCTTGAACCTCAGAACAGGTTCCGTGTCAATCCCACCTTAGGGCCCTTAGAGTGCTTCTCTTCTGATATTCCTGTGAGGAGTGCCTCCGTGTCCTTCTTGGTGTCCTTTGCTGTATCTTCATACCGGGCCCACTAACCATGGCTGTCCCCCAAGGTTCTGCCCTAGACCTTCTTTTTCCCCTCTGTATTTGATCATCTCATCAGCGCCCATGGGGCAGCCATGATCCCTTTGCAGATCTCTCCCATGTAGCCTTGAAACACCTCCTTTTAAATATCTCCAGCTGCTGTTCTGCAGGCATTTCCAACACAACATGCCCAAATCAGAATTCATCTTTCTCCCCAGATATTCTTTTCTTCTAAGCTGCTCCAGTGCCACTGAGGGGACCATTATTGTCCCAGGCACCTGGGCTCACCATCCTCAATTTCTCTCTCACCCCACATGTCTTATTTGTTGCCAAATTTTATCATTTATCTCTCTTTTTTAATCCCTTACCTTGTCTTAGAATCTGTACTATGTATTGGCAGAAGAGCAGTAAGGGTTAAGCAATTGGGGTTTAGTGACTTGCCCAGGTTCACACAGCTAGGAATTGTCTGTGGTCAAATTTGAACCCAGGACCTCCCATCTCTAGGCCAGGCTCTCAATCCACTGAGCTACCCAGTTGCCCCCATTCATTTTTTAAAAAAATATATTCTAATTACATATAACAACACTTTTTAATATTCTTTTTCTACAATTTTGAGTCCTAATTTCTCTTCCTCTGCTCCCTGAGATGATAAACAATTTGATCTAGGTTATACATGTTGCAATCATGCAAAACATATTTCCATATTGGTCATGTTGGGGAAGAAGACGCGTGTAAAACAAACAAACAAATAAACCTCAAAGAAAAGTAAGTCCAAAATGGTGTGCTTCAGTCTGCATTTTATCATTTCTTACTATCTTATGGCTACGCCTGAATCACGCCATTCACATAGCTGTTCCTGTCACTCAAGCTGTCATCACCACCTTTTACCTGGATTATCGCAATAGCCTTTGGCTTGGTCTCTTTGCCTCAAGTCTCTTCTCCACTTTAATTCATTCTCCACACAGGCACTAGAGTGATTTTGCTAACGTGGAAATCTATTTCTACCACCCAGTCCCATTCAGTAGACTCCAGTGGCTGCCTATCGCCTCCAGATCCAGTATAAAATCCTCTGGTTTTTAGAGCTTTTCACACCCTGGCCTTACTGCACGCCTGACACTTAGCTCCTATGTACGCAGTCCGTGAACCAGTCATGCTGACCTACTCTTTCTCCTTTCATCTCTCTGAGCTTTCACCATCGATCCCCCATGCTCCAAATACTTTCTCGCCTCATCTCTGCCTCTCAATTTCACTGGTTCCTTCAAGACTCAACTCAAGGAGGCAGGAGACCCCTACCCCCCAGTGCCTTCCCCTCCGAGATTACTTTTCACTATTCTGTGTATAGTTCTTCTGTCCCTAGTTATTTTTATGTTTGTCTCCCTCAGCAGGATAAAAATTCCTTGAGGACAGGGATGGGTTTGATATTCTTTGTATATCCCAGGGCTTAGCTTATAGGAAGTATCTAATTTTTTTATTTGAAATTTTTTAATTTAATTAATTAATTTAGAATATTTTCCCATGGTTCCATGATTCATGTTCTTTCTTTCCCCTCCCTCCCATAGTTGAGCAATTCCACTAGGTTTTACATGTATCATTGATCAAGACCTATTTCCATACTATTAATATTTGCATCAGAGTGATCATTTAGAGTCTACATCCCCAATCACATCCCCATCAACCATGTGATCAAGCAGTTGTTTTTCTTCTGCATTTCCACTCCCACAGTTCTTTCTCCTAAGTCCCTCTGAATTGTCCTGGATCATTGCATTGCTGCTAGTAGAGAAGCCCATTACGTTCAATTGTGCTACAGTGTATCTGTCTCCGTGTATAATGTTCTTCTGGTTCTGCTCCTCTCACTCTGCATCAGTTCCTGGAGGTCATTGAAAGCCTCTAATTTATACTTGATTTTGTTTTAACCTTTACATTCTATCTTAGAATAAATGTTGCATATTGGTTCCAAGGCAGAAGAGCTGTTAAAGGTTAGGCAAGTAAGGTTACGTGACTTGCCCAGGGTCACACAGCTAGGAAGTATCTGAGGCCAGATTTGAACTCAAGAGCTGCTGTCTCTAAATCTGGTTCCCGATCCACTGGAGCCGTCTTGCTGCCCCTTGATTGTTTTTTAAATTGTAATTTTCTTCAAATAACAAAATCTAGTCTCTCTTCCTCCCAACTTTCCACACCCCACTGAAAAAGAAAAAAAGAAAGCTCTTATAACAAAACCACACAGTCAATCAAAACAAATTCCTGGATTTGCTGTGCCCAAAAATGTGTGTCTCATTTTGCACATTGATTCTATCATCTTTCTGTCAGGAGATGGGACAGCTTCATCATAGGTCCTCTGGAGCTGTGGTTGGTAATTATGTTGATCCTTCGAAGTTCTTAAGTCTTTCAAAGCTAATAAATGCTTGTTTGGAATGACCAACTGAGAGTCTCTTCAGAGAGGGGTACCAGGAAATGCCTAGAACTGATGGTGATAGAAGGTAGGGGGCACATTGCCCTCAGGTGGCCACAGTTAGCATCCTACACATTCATTAGTGAATGGCTTCTCCCTGGTGCTCCCTGAGGTATCTGGGGCAACCCAGCTCCAAGTCCTGCTTGCCCCTCTCCCCAGTTACTCAGAATAGTTTTTGCAAACGGGTTAGGTAAGTCTCACCGCTACAAAAGCCAGGTCACGTTCTCCTAGGACACAACACAGGCTCTGCTCTCTCGGAATCCTTTTGCCTTCTCTTCCCCCGAGAGGCTGTGGCACCGATAGAACCAACAAGGAAGGGTTCGTGGGTCGTGTTTGTAGAACCAGAGGCCCTGGGCTTCACAGAGTGTCTGCTGTCTGCGGTTAGAGCCACCACCCCCAGCTTCTCCGACGGGGAAAGTGAGGTAGGTGGTGGGTATGTGGCTAGACAGTCTGGTAAATCCCTATTTGATGGGTTTTCTGTGGTGCTCTGGGCATATAGGTTGCCCAGACTTGAACCCTGCCTCTAGAATAACACAGAAAACACTGAGGTCCCTTAGTGGCTAGTTCTAGTCCTGGAAGCCCATTTCAGGTCCTGGATCTGACATTAATTAGTGGCTCTGTGTCTGTAGGCAAGTCATTGTCTCTCTCTGGACTCCACCTTCCTCATCTGTAAAATGGAGAGTTTAAACTCCGTGGTCATCCTAGGATCATAGGTTCAGAGCTAGGAAGGATGTTAGGCTCACCTGGGACAACCCTGTGCTTTTACAGATGAGACTCAGAGACATTAAGGGATTTATTTGCCCTGAGTCACAAACATAGTAAATGACAGTTGGGATTTGAGCTCAGATGTTCTGTCCCATCATTCTTTCTACTACTCTGTCAGCTCTAACATTCTTTGTTCTAAGGCCTCTGAGGTTTTGTGTTCTTGATTACCTCCCAGTTCTAGTCATTCTATGTTCCAACATTCTATATTCTTTTTTTTTTTTAAACCCTTACCTTCCGTCTTGGAGTCAATACTGTGTATTAGCTTCAAGACAGAAGAGTGGTAAGGGCTAGGCAATGGGGGTCAAGTGACTTGCCCAGGGTCACATGGCTGGGAAGTGTCTGAGGCCGGATTTGAACCCAGGACCTCCCGTCTCTAGGCCTGACTCTCAATCCACTGAGCTACCCAGCTGCCCCCAGCATTCCTATCCTCCCAGAAAAGAGCCCCCATCATCTGGAGCCTCCACAATTTCCATGGCCATCAAGGGAAAGCTAAATATACTAGATGTGGGTATTTCTTAGAAATGGAGAAAGAAAAATGGAAAATGAAGATGAATTGCCTGGGTGAGAAACCAGAACAGGGGAGTGAGGGTGGGGGACAGTGTAGGTAGGGTAGCCAGGAGGAAACTTCCTGTCGCCTGACTTCCAATTTCTTGAGAAGAACTTGGTGGGTGAGAGGCCATTCACTGAAGGCAGGGAGGATCTGACAATTCAACAACAGGGTGCGGTATGGGAGAAGATGGAGACAGGAGGAAGACACAGGGCCTGAGAGAGAAGGGCAGCTTGGGAAGGGTGGAGGAGTCAGGAGTGGGAGTATAGGGAAATAATGAAGGCAGGATAGAGACCGAGCCAAGATGAAGAATGGGGCTCTGGTGACCAGTTCAGGTGGGTCCAACAGACATGACTAACACAAACTCCTGTAGACATCTGATCCAGAAGAGCAGTCTCCCAATTTTTCTGACAGAGAAGAGATTAACTAAAGTTGTTTAACCTGAAAGGGTTGACTCTAGAACTGAGAAGAGAACCCTGAAGCCCTGACTTTGAGTCTGAGACTCTACCCTCTAGGAAAGTAGCTCCACACTGTGGTCTTGGCCAAAGGCCAGGGGCCACTTCAGCATTTCCAAATCTGTGCTAAGCCACTGGTCTTTCGTAATCCTTAAACCTGAACACTGGCTCCGTGTTGGCGACTGAGTATACAGCTGAGTAGTGAAATGATGAGAAATCAATTCGGGGTAGAAAGCAGCAGGTATTTGAGCTAGAAGCCTCAGGAACTGGGGCAAGAAGGAGGAGGCCAGCTCCGCAGCCACCTACCTTTACAGCAGACCGGAAGCTAGTCCATTTGAGGAAATCGATATTGGGCTCTCTCCAAATCCAAGTTAGCCCATGACTTCCCAAAATGCCTCTTCCATTCACCTCCAGCACATACCTTACCAGGCTCCTTAGCTTCGTGTTATGGATTGTCTTCTCCTACCAGAATCCATCAGAAGCTCTTTGAAGGCAGAGATGTCTTTCTTTTGTTCAGTCTGTCTCTTTGTCTCTGTCTTTCTGGCTCTCTGGCTCTTTCCTCTCTTTCTCTCTTTCCTTCTACTTCTTTCTCCTCCTTTTCTCCTCCACTTCTCTCTCCCTTCTTCCCTCTCTCTCCTTAATTTCTCCTTTCTCCTGTGTGTGTGTGTGTGTGTGTGTGTGTGTGTGTGTGTGTGTGTTTGTCTCTTTCTCTGTACTATGGGAGAGAGAGATGATTGGGAAGACAAGACATAGTCATGAATAATACAAAGCTGATGAGGAGATGCATGCAAAGAATTTTGGGGAAGAAGTCAGAGTGGGAGTTCACAAAGGATCATAAAATCAGAGAATCTCAAAGTTAAAAGGGAACACAGAACCCAGGATATCAGAGCTGGGAGACACCTTCAAGATCACTGTTTTACAAATGAGGAAACTGAGTCCCAGAGCTGGAAAGGGATCTAGCCAAGGCCATCCAGATAGTTTATAAGCAGAGCTGGATTTCAGTTCATCTCCTCTGACTCCAAATCCTGGCTCTTTCTCATGTAGCTCTTTAACTTCAAGTCAATAAAAGCAATAGAAATGCCGCCTCCTTCACCCCCAAAGTAAATCTGCCAGAAATACTCCAAGAAAGGTGAAAGAAACTAGATGAGCAGATCCATAACACAGTGGAAGACACCAGCCCTTTAGAGTAAACATGAGAGGCCTGTACACCAGGAGAATAGCATCAACAACAAAGGAGGAAATACCTTCAAAGCCACAACAAAGAGGGCAATAAATTCTTGGAAGGGCCAGACTGTGAGTTCTGCCAGGAGGGTGGGGTGGTGAAACCACTGGAGGTGGGGGCTCAAGGAAGGCTGTGTCTACAGAGGTGGCATATGAGGTAACCTGAATGGGAGCCATCTTTGTGGGTCCTACCTAGATTGACACATCCAACCTCATTCTTACCTTGATCTCTGGGCCAAGATTTCAGGTGAAAGTGTGATCCCTGTGGAATGCATCTGTCTTCTTCCTTTTGCCCCTTAATATCAGAGGCCTCCCCAATTAGTTCAGTAGGTTCTGTAGCTAGATGGACTTTAGAGACCAGTGAGTCCAACCCTCTACTTTTACAGATGAGGCTGAGAGGAGAAATGACTTGCCCAAGGTTGTCTAAGTAGTGGGGCTAAGATTTGAACCCAAGTCCACTGGCTTCCAAGTCACATGCTCTTTCCTCTGTCTTCTGTTACCTCTTCATTCTCCTCTGACATGCTAGGGGGAAGGTGACTTATTTTATTTCTAGATAAATCAAGCCCCAGAGATGCTGCTTCCCAGAGTTACACAGTCACAAAGAAGAGCCTGGAGATGGAAAATGAATTGCTCCTTGGGCACATCAGCAGCTTTCTCCCAATGGCTCTGAAATGATTCTTTATGTCAACATGAGCATCAAGGCCCTGAAGTGCTGGTTAGGGGACGGGTCCATTCTGTGGGTTCAGCAGCTCCCATTTTGCTGTCATCATGCTCCTCACCAGTTGTTTTGCCACATTCTCCATTATGTCCTCTCCCCTCCCCGTGGCCATCCTTTCCAGTCTGGGAACCATAATCCATTTAATATTGCTGAGGTGACTGGAAAAGGATGAGCCACTCTGTTTGATGTTCTACTCACTGTTCTGTAACTTTCCAAACTGGTATGTCCTTCCTAGGCCACATTACCCTTAATGCATTGGCTTCCCTGTTAGAATGTAAGCTTTTGGGGGTTTCCAGCATATAATACAGAGCCTGGCACATAGCAAATATGAAATAAATGCTTTGTCATTCATTCATTCATTCATTCATTCATTCATTCATTCATTCATTCTGGTTACCGTCTCTCATGACTCCATCCAAGGAATCTTGCTCTCTCTCTGTGTTTTGAGTTGCTGAATCCCCTCTTCCACTCACTTAAGCCCTTGTTTTCTCTGACCCTCTCTTCCTTTCGGAGGTGCCAGGGTCACTCCTCATCAGTGGCCGAGGCAGGACTTCAACCCAGGTCCCCTGAATTCCAGCACAAGACTCCTTGGATCACAAAAGACTTTTTTTTTTTTTCAGTCTATCTGGGCTCTCTTGGAGAGTTGGCCTGGGACAATGAAAAGGGCACTGGCTTTTTTAAGTTAGGAGACTTGGCCAGAAGTTCCAGGAGACCCTGCAAAAACCATTCTTATCGGGGGCAGCTGGGTAGCTCAGTGGATTAAGAGTCAGCCCTAGAGATGGGAGGTCCTAGGTTCAAATCTGGCCTCAGCCACTTCCTAGCTGTGTGACCCTGGGCAAGTCACTTGACCCCCATTGCCTAGCCCTTACCACTCTTCTGCCTTGGAGCCAATACACAGTATTGACTCCAAGACGGAAGGTAAGGGTTTAAAAAAAAAAAACAACCATTCTTATCTTTTTGTCTCAGTTTCTTGATGCAGTGGAAAGAATATTGGATTTCAAATC